>NC_081813.1:6352500-6567500 GCF_030704535.1 Vitis vinifera
TACCCACTTATAATTTCATGCAAAATGAATCACATTTAGCCTTCCGAATAATAAAATTTAACTTTAAACAATAAGATAAAACAACTAATAATTTTAAAAATAATAAAAATATATAACTATTAAAATCTAAATAACTTTAAATAATAAAATCTTATTTTATAAAAATAATTATAAGTTAAATATATTTAATAAAATTAAAAATATTAAAATTTTAATAAATTTTCATGCTACCCTTATTATAGTCTAATCTGTTGATATTAATGATATGAAATGTGTTTAAAAATTTTAATTTTTATATTTAAATTTTTTAATAATATGTAAATTATATTTCTATGACTTCGCCAGTTCATAAACTGTGAAATATTAATTTTTTCAATTTGATGACAGTCCGATTTTGAAAACCTTGCTTCAAAGGTTTTTTTTTTTTCTATGAAAGAAATTGATGATTAGACAGCTGGCAAGGGCAGTACCAACAATTTTGGTACAACCATCATCAGTTGGGCTGGAATGGCAGTTATTGGTCTGGGCTCAGGTGAAAAAATTGAATGACCTTTAATTCAGTTGGATTAATTGGGCCTGACCACTACTTTGACATCTCTGGTCACAGCCCATCAACAAGCCACAAGATGAGTCTCACATGCTAATAATCATAGCCCATGTTGCTCGCCTATGTTAGATTTGATATATATATTTTTTTAATTGCATATAAAAAATAAATAAATAAATAAAAAAGTATAAAATTTTATTGAAGTTGTCTAAGAAAATGAGTAAACAAGCACTCAAAGTCTTATTCTAAATGTATATCAAAGCACATACATTACTAACAGTGTGAACCTAGCTAATTGAGTCAGATTTGTGAAAGAACGTTGATCAAGGCTGGGCGAGGCCTACACTTAGCCAACAAAGGCTGAGCCTTGGGCAAAGTGAGTCCAATCCCTTCACTCATGTCCACCTTTCCTTCACCAACCCTCTCCCAATCAAAGCACTGAATCAATGACCCCAACACCAACCCAACCATTCGTATGGCTAAGCCCTCCCCAGGGCACCCCCTCCTGCCTGAACCAAATGGCATCAACCTCAACCCATGTCCTTCTCCTTCTAGCCCTACTTCAAACCTCTCTGGTAAGAATTTTCTCGGCTCCTTCCAAACTTTAGGGTCATTTTGTATGCCCCATATGTTGACAAGTAACATTGTGCCACGAGGTATGTGATAGCCCCCTACCATACACTCCTTTGATGACTCGTGAGGAACTATTGGCCCTGCTGGGTACATGCGCTGTGTCTCCCTTATGATGCAATGAAGGTAAGGGAGTTGGCTTAGATCCGATTCTTCAATGAGATGGTTGGGTCCCAGCTGATTGTCCATCTCCATTTGGGCCTTCTTTAGGACTTCTGGGTTGTTCAGCAAAAGTGACATTGCCCATTCCAGAGTTGCAGAGGTGGTGTCGGTTCCAGCTCCTAAGAGAGCCTGAAAATTTGAAGGAGATTTGTAAATTGTATTTGTTTATTTAGAAGACCTGATGATTGAAAAATTCATAATGGATTTAAAACATTCTCACTATAACCATGCATTATAAGATTCAGGATTTTATTTTAAATTATTGAATCAAGTTGCTGAGGCATGCAACAATGAAATTGGTGGGCGGTGAGTATGATGTATGGTAAAACTCACCAGCATGAGGCCTCTGATGATCTCGTCTGTGTAGTACTCAGCTTCCTTCTCCTGCAAGGATAACAGAACTTCGATCATCGTCTTCTTTTCTCCGACTCTACAGGATGAAGAAGAATATGACTCTTTCGCCATTCTTGTTCTATGCTCTTCTATCAAACCCTGCATGAACCTATCTCTCTTCCTCTGCAACTCCCTCAACCCCTTCTCCTTCCCCTTCACCCCCAACCACCTCAACACCGGCAAATAATCTCCGATATTCGTTGTATCTCCCAACCGAAATGTATCCTCTATTATCTCCTGAAACTTAGCCGTTTCCTCCACCTCCACCACGTTCCCGCCATAGTACCTCTTCCCGGCGATCATCCTCATCATCACGTTCATCGTCATCTCAAAAAACGCCGTCTTCATGTCCACCGTCTCCGCCCCATTCTCCAAAAGTCGGAGAAGTAGGGACCGGACTTCATCCGAACGGATGCCGGAGAGCATTTGGATACGGCTAGTGGAGAGAATTTCAAGGGTAGAGATTCGGCGGAGGTTTCGCCAGTGGTCGCCGTAGTTAGCCCAGGCCATGCTGGTGTAGTTGTAGCCGATGTATTTCCCGGACAGCAGTTGAGGGCGGTTGGCGAAAACGACATCGTTCTTGGACAGGCATTCCTCAGCAGCAGAAGGTGAAGAAACAAGGAGGGTCTGGCGTGGGCCGAGACGGAGGAAGACTATGGGGCCGTAGCGGGCGGAAAGATCAGCCAACGTTCGGTGCAATGGCTTCTTTAAGAGGTAGAGATGGCCAATTATGGGGAAAGTGAGAAATGGAGATGGTGGAAGATTTTTGAGCTTTTGAAGCCAGTGTCTAGTGGATAAATACAAAGCCAAGAAAAAGGGCAAGCACAAGTAGGTTGCTTCCATCTCTGTGATTTTTGTTTGTGGGCTCGAGAGCTATATGGGTCCTCGATCTATATATGCATGGTTTATAATATTTGTCAACCAGTTTTTATTGCTTGGCCGGCTAGCTTCACATTTGAACCCATAAAAACATAATAATAATGAAATGAGGACGAAGTCTTATTTTGCGTTTGAATCATTTAAAAAAATGTTTTTAATTTTTTTTTAACATTTGAATAAGATTGAAAGCGTTTTTAAAATATTAGATACGCTTTTTAAAATCACTATCATGATAGAGTGTGTTTGGTAATGATTTTAAAAAATATTTTTAACCATTCTAATATTTAAATGATCAAAATTTTCAACTATTATAAATATTAGAAGTGTTTCTTAGAATCATTGTCAAATGAACTCTTGGAGTATATTTGATAGTGATTTTAGAAAGTGTTTCCACCATTTCTAATATTTGAAATTTTTTATTTTTCAAGTATTAAAAATATTAAAAATACTTTTTAAAATTATTGTCAAACACACTGTTAGATTGTGTTTTAAAGTGATTTTAGGAAACATTTTTAGTTTTTAAAACACTTGAAAGTTTTTATTTTTCAAGTATTATAATTGCTAAAAATGTTTTCTAAAATCACTATTAAACATATTATTAGAGTCCATTCGATAGTAATTCTATAAAATATTTTTAGCTTAAAAAATGTTTTTGAAAAATAATCGATATTTGACAAATTTTAGGAAATATTTTTAAAAAATCTGAAAATTTATTTATAATGTTAAAAAATCACTTATAATATTTTCTTAAAAAATATTTGATAATTAATTCTCTTAAAAACATTTGGAATAGAAATGTGATCATGTACACGCAACAAGCCTTGGTGCTGGCATCATGAAATAACTTTTAATTACAAATTTAATTTCAGAGCCTATCATTCTAAAAAGGAATCTTTGAAGGGATCTTTTTATTTAATAAAAGGTTAGAAATGGTGTTAATATATTTACTAAAAAAAGTAATTAAATAATATAATTGACTGAAAAAATAAGTTATAGAATTTAGTTATACATATCTTAGGGTGACTTGCACGCTTTCGCTCGTTAATTAATCAACAATACATGCATGTAGTTCAAAGTTGCCTATATTTGAAAGTCTCACCCGCTTCCTGGTCTTCTACATATGGTTCGTTCCCAATATTCATTCCATTTTTAAGTTTTCACAGAGGCCAACTCATCTGAATATCACCTTTTGACCTGGAAATTAATGCTTGTCTTGGTCTAAACAAGAATTCAACTTCTAATTTCATTACCATATCTCTGAAAAATTAGGAATACCGTTTTGTTTGACCGGAAGATTTTGAACTTGAATTAGGGTCAACCGGTGAAGTGGTTGATTGGTGTTAGGTACATATCATCTAGATTTGTCAAAGTTGCTTATAAAAATTTTGTTGTTCTTGTCGTTTGTCAACGTTATATGATTGTCTAATGTGGGTATGAATATTATTAAAAAATATTAGAATCTGGTCAGCTCAAGAATCTGGGATTACGGCTGGACCCATGTTTATTTATTGGTCATTGCAGATGCTTAGGCATGCAAGTGGCTGGGGTTTGAGCTGGGTTTTGGCCCCCTTAGACTAGGTTCGAGCTGGCCTGGGTTTGGGCGCCTGAATTTGAAAGCAAGTTGGATTGAAGCTGAAGTCTACGGGCAAAATTTATGTTCCCACAAGCACTGCACGGAAAGTCTTGTCTCTCATGAGAAGCATTCAGACCCCATCTTCAAAACAAAAATTGCTATTGATTTTTGGATCCACCCTTGCATATCTCGTGTTTGATGAGAATCAATATAAAGAAATCTCTGTCCTCTCTCTAATCGTAACTAGTATTAATTTGAGTCATTTTGCATGGCAAAGAACTCATTTTGCCCCTATTTGGCGGGTGAAGATATAGGGAAAAATAAAAGTTATAGTGAATGGGATCATCTAAACAGTGACTCTTAGTGGAATGTTTTAAAAGTTTAATATTTTCTTAGTAGATATCAATTGATTTTTAGATGCGATGACTAAAATTAGAATTAATTAGAATTGACATCAGAGTGAGTTTCTGTTCAAAATTATTTTTGATCCTTGAATCTCAATTCCTTGTCAAGAGGGCGCCTCCATAGCGATGCCACTTTATTTCAATGGTGAAAGTTGTTCACATTGTAAAGTGTTTTCTTAAAATGCAAGAATATTGTTGAATTTGGGTTAACTCTATCAAAGTTGTTAGATAGACAAAGCAGACCAATGAATATTACCAAGCTTAAATTGAAATGAAATATATAGAGATGAAAATAAGGCTAACTAGTGAGCATATCAATGCTAAGACCATGAACTCTTATCTTTAATGTTGCTAGTATGAAAGAATTTCAAAGGATGACTACAAGCACTTTAGCTAAGGAGACTTGAGATGTCCTCCAAACAACTCATAAATGAACTAATGTTATTAAAGTATTCAGATTTGAAATGTTGACCACTAGATTTGAGACTATAATGATAGATGAATATGAAAGTTTTAGTAAATTTTATGTTAAGTTAATGGGCATTATTAATTCTAACCGTAATCTTAGTAAACTCATTTCTAATTCTAAAGTGGTGAGAAAAAATTTTAGATCTAGAGAATTTAAAGCAAAAGTGATTGTTATTGAGAAGTTTAAATGTGTGAATTTTTTGAAGATAACTAAACTTGTATGTTACCTCCAAACAATTGAGATGATCCTTGGATTGCCCAGGAGAGCTAAGGGTATTGCCTTGAAGTATCTACTAAATAAACAATCTTAGGTTGCAAATGTGACGTTGATCATAAGTATCTACTAAAGAAACAATCCTAGGTTGCAAATGTGATGTTGATGATTAGAGAATGTCAAATAAAGAGGTTGTAAGATTTATTAGAAAGTTCAAAAAGTATATAAAATTTAGAAAATCTAAAAAAATTATCCAAAGAAGATGCTAAAATATGGAACAAAACAATTAGAAAATCAAATGGAGAAGATAAAAAGAAAGACAAAATTATCAACAACAAAAAAAAAAAAAAAAAAGAGTTTGATCAAAATATAAATGCTTTAACTATGGGGCTGAGAAATGATTACTTTGCATTGAATGTCTTTCAAAGAAAAATAAAATAAAATGGTCATGAAAATCACTTGAAATAAATTTGATTATAATCAAATAAGTGAAAATAAATCAAACTAATAAAAGATGAATGTGTTAATCCACAATCTTTATAGTAAGAATCAATGTCATTCAAAGAGGAAACTTCAAGTGAGTTAAGTCAAGTGACTCTCATGACGATAAAAATCATTTTTGACTCCAAATATAAGACATTATACAAGAAATGTGTAAGGCTTGAAAGAAAAAAAGTCAAATAGAATGTTTGTAAAATGAATTTAATCGATGAGATTGTGTTTTATAGGAAGAAAAAAAAATTTTACATGATAAACTTGCTTATCTTGAAAATAAACATGTTGAAATGTAGAAAACATGTAATGAATTGAAGTATAAAAATCAAAAGCTTAAGTGTAAGTTAAGTTTTGGGAAGGAATGGTGACATCTTAACTTAAAACACTAATCCTCTATTTTGTTATTAGAGACTTTGGGACAAGATGCAAGAGAAATAAAATAAAAAGAGAAAAAATGGAATGAAAAGACAAATGAAAAAAATTGAAAAATAGATTTAAAATTAATAAATTATTTTTTACATGTGTTTTCAAACTCATTTACTTAATTTTCCTCTCTTACATAAATATTAAATAATTTGAAAATACCTAAGTTTATAGATAATTTTAATTATATTTTATTTTCTTTCATATTTTTTCATGATAATTAATGAAACATAAGGAGATCATTTTTCTTGGTATTTTGTTTCCTTCTAATAGTATTTTTTTAGAACTATATATAACCTAATGATTTGATTAATTTAAGACACAAATCTTTTAATAGGATTTGTTGATGAAATTATCACTCCAACTAGTCATAAAACAATATTTGTCAAGTTTTATGAAGAATAACCTCCTAAGGAAACTTATTCTAAATTGAAATTTCATTGCATTCATTTTGACAAAATGAGACATACTATTAATAGATACTATGCAAAAACATTTGATAATTTTCAAAGAAAGATGACTAATCCTGTAAATGGGTAATACACATTAAAGATGTTATTAAATGGTAACAAAAGAGTGTCCATGAGGAGCTCAAACTTCCCTTATAATGGTGGGGTTAAATGGAGCACGTCTAGCGAAAAGATAAAAGCCTTAAATATTTAACAGATTTAAATGAAAACTATGAGCTTAAATAATTATGTGTTGCTTACACGACTCTTAGGATCACTGAATCACGTTCATGATATCTTGATTGTGGATGTTCACATTGAATGCTTGGAAACAAATCTTTTTTCACCATATTCATTGAATTTAATAGAAGAAATTTAAATTTAGGAATGATAATGTAGATAGAGTGAAAGGTAATGACACATTATCTAGCTATTCCTAATCTTAAAGATGTCATATGTGTAGAAATTAAGTTTAAAGGTTAACTTAATAAGCATAAACTAAATTTGTTATAATAAATTTAATGTTCAATTTTCACAAAATATATGCTAGATGTTTAGTTTAAATGATGAATGTATGATAATTGACTCGAAAACTTCAAATAATTGTTATGTTTTTAAGAATAAAAAAATCTCTTTTATTCTCTTCTCTTGTGGGCAAAGTTCCAAAATTGATTTCATTAACTTTTAACACCACTAATTGATTGAAAATGGAAAAAAGCATATCATTGTAAAAGATTAGGATTATATAGTGATAGAGGGAGGTAATTTGACAATACCAATGTCATCAACATCTTCAAAAACTTTGCTCTTCACTTTACGACAAAGCACATGGACATTAAACATCACTTTATTTGAGACTTGGTAGAAAACGCAATTGTTTCCTTAGACTTTATACCTAATTAATAAGGGTTAATTAATGATAGATCCTTACTAAATCTTTGGATATTTTTAGGTTTGAGTCACTTATGAGCTTCATAAGTTATATCCTTAGTTGATTAAGTTTGGACTTGTCTAACACATCTTTTATCCATACCCTTACGTTCTAGATTCTTTCCAAGTTTGAAGTATCTTGTGGTTCTTTGCTCTTTGTCATGGTTCTCATTTTTCTTTTTGGTTCATTAGTATCTTCTTATATATATATTATTTTATTTTTCTCTTTTTTTTTTATATTATAGTTGATGCATCTATGAGGGTGATTTCCTTATCCTTATTACAAAAGTTTATTTTGATGTATAATGATATTAAATGTTCTAAGGTACAAAAATATTCTTATGTTGATTGATGAGTTCGATTATAAGTAGCTTATGGTAGATTTGCTTTGATAAGCGATAAAAAAATTAAAGTTAATATCATATCTTTTGAAGTTAACAGTTTGAAAGAGCACCTTGTGATTTCATAAAATTAACTTGATTAATGGCCCTTAAAGTCCAAATATAAACCTACACCTACTTAATATACCTCAAAAATTGAGTAAAGTCACTTGAATCCCCTTGATTATATATACAAATCAATTCATATTTTTACATGGTATCATAGGTAAATTAAGGTTCTTCTTCAACCATTGCCTTGCTCCAATTTTTGGATAGCATGTATTCTTCTAAGTAGCCTTAACTGTTGTAATTCATTTCAATTATCTAGCCAACCTTTTCTCATCTCCTGTTTATTTCTTTCATTCAAGTAAAAGTTATGTCAATTACTTTTGAAAATCAAGTGTCTTCCAGGCTACAAAATACCCAACAACCAACCCAACCAATAAGCACTTTCTAAAATGATAACCCTACTCTTCAAATCACCTCATTTAAATTTGATGGTATTTCTGGAATGGCCCCAATCTACCAAATGGTTCCATAAAAGTAGAGAAAAGATGGGCTATATGTTGAGGCATCGCATCCCTAGTGATCCATGTAGTTGCCAAATGGATGGACGCACGATCTCAACCAATATAGATTCCTGGTTCAGTCGTTCCTACAAAAGGCGTCCGGACAGGGTGTCCGGACACACCCTCTGATGGTTTTGTCAGTCATGGTTCAGAGAGATAAATCAGTTGGTCTTTTACTAGGTATAGCAAAACTTACCTTCCTCTTTGTGCGAAGGTCCATATATATCGTATCAGAAGCTCTATCTCCCTCTTTAATGATAGGGAGATATTTTGGCTTGTCATGATGTCTCTAGGTGGTGACAGGGCCATCATGATCCTAAGGGCGGCTGACAGAGATCATGGGAGGCGCCGCAGCTGTCAGAGATCGTAGGAAGTGACTTGCCATCATTCCTGTCTTTTCATTCTGTAGGTGGCGGAACGTGGGTCGTGGCAGGCTGTCGGAATGACGTAGTAAGACTTGCTTACTTTAGTCAACGATCCGGACAAACATATCCGGATAGGGTATGTCGGTCGTCCGAATGTGATATGACGATCGTCCGGATGTGATGTTTGCGAGTGTCGTGTGCTTCTCCCTGAGGAAGTCCGGATAGGGGAAGCGCGCCACGTGTCTCCTTGGGGGAAATCCGGATGGAGCTAATCCGGATAGAAATGCGTGCCACGTGTCATCAGAAAAATGCGTGCCACATGTCATCAGAGAAATGCATGCCACGTGTCATCAAGGGGAGGGGTCCCTACACTATATACCTAGAACTATTGTAGAACCTGAAGATATAGATCCAAAATATGCTATGTGAGATGCTGAAAATATAATTGTGTTGTCTTGGTTGTTGAACTCAATGTTGCCCAAGATTTGTAAGGGATTGGAACTCCTCCTTACAACTAAGGAAATATGGGATTCAATGAATCAAAGCCATTCAAAGATTGGTGTTGCTACATAGATCTATGAACTAAAAGGTTAGATTCATTGGACTAAACAAGGTAAAAGGACTGTAACTCAATCTTACAATACAATGAGAAGTTTATGGTTGGAAGTCGACATTTATCAAACGGTTGAAATGGAATCTGCTATGAATAGTATGAAATTGAAGAATTTTTTGGAATTTGAGAGGGTGTTTAAATTCTTAGCTGGTCTTAATTCAAAGTTGGATCGAGTAAGGGGTCAAGTGCTAAGCAGAGAACCATCATTAAAAGAAGTTCATGCCTATGTGAAAGGGGGAAAAAATAAAAAGGATTGTGATGCTTCCAAATTCAACTACAATGAATCCCACTGTTACTACACCAATCAATTCAGCATTTGTGGCTTCCAACTCTATACTTGGGGT
The DNA here is from genome assembly GCF_030704535.1 of Vitis vinifera. Lineage (NCBI taxonomy): Eukaryota > Viridiplantae > Streptophyta > Magnoliopsida > Vitales > Vitaceae > Vitis > Vitis vinifera. The sequence continues at coordinate 6,362,339 of NC_081813.1, forward strand.
CCAAAAATGGATGGAAGAAAGTCACTTGGCAGGCATAGCCTATGGTGTGACTATTGTCAACAGTCTGGGCACACTAGAGATATATGTTAAAGCCCCAAAACATGTCAAAAGATGGAAAACCAGTAACTCAAGGTAGAAAGGCCATCAAGTGGCAGCCATATACACCCCACAGAAAGAGGTTTAGTTTAGGGATTGCACCTATGAATATTTTTAACAATGAAAACTGAAAAAACTCAGGAATCTATTGAAACAACTTGAACCACAAGTTGCTGCCTAGGCTTGAATAATTTGTCTTGTTCCTTTGTCTACTTAATACATCTAATAATCCATACTTGAACACCTAGATCATAGATTCAGGTGCCTCAAACCACATGACAAATAATTTCAAGATATTTTCTACTTATTTTGCCTATTTTGGTAGAGAAAAAAAAATTAGAATTGCTAATGGTTCATTTTATTCTATGGTTGGTCAAGGAACTATCCATATATCTTCTAGCATGGGGTTAAACTCTATTTTTCATGTGCTAAGATTATCCTATAATTTATTGTCCATCCAAAATCTAGGGTTTAAATTATAATTTGTTTTTCATATCTTCCTATCGTGTTGTTCAAGACTGCATAACATGGAGGATGATTGGACATGTTGAGAAAAAAATGGACTTACTAACTAAAACCACCCATGAAGGATGGACACTCAGTTTCCTTAGTGTTAATGTCTTCTAGTACTCTTGGTAATGAAGAAAAGTTTGGATTTGGCATAAGAAGTTAGGGCATTCTTTCTCATCTTGAAAAGTTTATTTCCATCTTTATTTGGAAAAATAAATGTTCACGAGTTTCATTATGAGGTGTGTGACCTTACAAGACACCATCATGTAAAATTTTCAATTAGTAATTCAAAACAAAATACTCCTTTGAGTTTAGTCCGTTATGATGTATAGGGTGGTCCTCTTCATGTGTCAAATATTTTTGGTGCTTGTTGATTTGTTGCATTTATTGATCACTATATATGAACAACTTAGGTGTATCTCCCCAAAAACAAAATTTGAGGTTAATTCGATATTTTTCATATTTCATAAAAATGGTTGTCACTTAGTTTAACACAAAAATTCATACCTTAAGATCATATAATGGTTAAGAATGCTTCAATGAGAATCCCATTAAGTACCTTTAGGATGAGGGAATCGTTCATTATTCCTCTTGTGTTAATTTACTTATCACATACAAGACTTGCCATTGCCTAAATAGTAAGTATTGTAAGTCAATTCATACACAACCCTTTCAAATCCCACTTGAAAGTAGTATATTGCATCATTTGTTACTTAAAAGGAACATGTGGAATGATAATTTTGTTTTAAAAAGCAAAGGAGATCTCTCTAAAAGCTTGTATAGATGTAAGTTAGGTTGGATCCATAGATAAGAGATCTACCATAGAGTATTATACATTTATGGCAGGAAACTTGGTTACATGGAAGAGTAAAAAGTAATTAGTTAGAGCAAGATCAAGTGCAAGGGCAAGGGAATTTGTAACCTGTTATGGATCAAAATTGTCCTAACTTAAAGATTAATGTCAAGAGTCCTACAAAATTATTCTGTGACAACAAAACAACAATAAGTATTACTCTCAATTCTATCCAACATGACCACACCAAGCAAGTGGAGATTGATAGGCATTTTGTCAAGGAAAAGCTAGACTTTGGGTTGACAATTTGCACTCTTTACATGGCTTCTATAAATCAATCGGTAAACGCACTAACTAAAGGATTGGTGGGCTCTTCATTTTATCAAATCCTGGGCAAGCTTGGAATACAGAACATACTAATACCAACCTAAGGTTGAGTGTTGGCAGATTTGAAGAAATCAAAGGAGATCTGAAATAAACTAATTAATTCTAAGATCCCCATAATTTAAGAAATATGTTTGTTCCTTTTTCAGATATGCAACTAATACTACTATGAATAGAATCAGGAAATCATATAATAATTTTTTTTCCTTTCCTAGAAGTATAAGTCAACCTAGGTCTTTGTATAAACACAAAGTAAGAAAATATAGATTCAGTTTCTTTGATTCGACTTACATTTTTACACAAAAACAATTTATGGTCATTATATTATAAAGTGGAGAAATCCTTTTGGAAACCAGCCGACACTGTAAGAACTCTGTTGGGCTATATATTAAGAAGGCCCACATGAGTGAAGAAGAAGCATCAGCTGTTGCCATTGTTCTTCGAAAACTCAAGCACTTGACTGTAAGAGCTGGTTTTATTTCCAGAGGAAACCTCAAGAAAATATTATTGGGATGCAGAGAGCTAGCTAGAGGTGTTGGTCATAAAAGATTGCTGTGGATTGAGGCCGATGGGGGACATTTTGAAGATGACTTCCAATACCAAAACCTACTTACAACATTGTTTAGATTATACGTATTATTACGTGACTTATATTGAGTAAAAGACATGGAAAAAAAAGGGGCAAATGCTGTAGAAGCTTGTATTTTTATTGTTGAGGGTGAACGATAAGTTAGGGGATGTGGGGGGCAACGCCCCCCACGATACGGTTCAGGGGTATTTTTGAAATTTCATTATTTGATGGTTAATATAAATACATTTTTATATAACCCTAATTTGAGATATAGTGAAAGTTTTCTTCCATATTCCCGTGGACGTAGGCAAATCGGTTGAATCACATAAAATCTGTATGTTTTTCTCTAATTTTTCACCAAAAATCGTTGCACGACAATCAATAGTATGTTTAGTGGTGTGTACTTTTATCCCTACATTTTGGACTTTTCAGAAGCAAATATTGGACAGTAAGCACATTGGAAAAGCAATGTCTACCACCTTTGAGATAATCTGCAAAAAAAATTCTTGTTCTCCATGCATTTCCAATAGAAAAGAACAAAGAAACAAAGAAATGAGCTTCCTTCCAGTGATGTACTCTAAAATAAGTCAAGAATTCATTTCTAGTACATCAATCCAATCGAATATTCCTACTACATTCAAATATAAGAATTCGAATCACCCAATTTGTTTCTATTTAAGAAAAAAATAAAAATAAAATATTCATTCTTATTTTCCAAGCATGGCCTTCCGAAAATCATTAAGATAGATTCCAGTAATAGAGAATGTAGATATTGGACCAACCATATACCAAAAAGAAAATTTCTAAACTGAGGAAAAATAAAAGAACATGGAATTCTAAATCTAAGCTTTGTCCTTCTTTGATTTGGAAAGCTAGAAGAACTAAAGAACAGTAGCCTTTTTGCATCATTGACTGATTTTTTCAATGAAATTTTTTACATGGGATTTGATTGAAACAGGGGCCCATGCTTGAAAGTCCTTGGTTTGCCCATGCTGATTGTTAAACTAAATGAGAATCCATTGATCCATATGTTAGTTCCATGTTTCATCAAATCTATCTTTTTGATTTTTCACATTGAGACTGACCTCAAGTATCAGAAAATGTATGGATTTAATTATAAACACAATACTGGATGAATCAATTTTCTGGGCTGCATTGGATGGAAAGAGAGTTTCACATACATGTAAGGATATCAGGTAAAAAATAATCAATTATATTATTAAAAAAACAATGTCCAGTAAGGTAACGCTCGAAGGGAGTGAATGGTTGTATTTAAAAATTATTAAGTAGGGAGTTGAATTTTTAACTTGCAAGATATCAGGGATAAACAGAATAGTCAAAATCAAACACAAGATCATAAAAAAAGTTTATGTGAAAAGTCCCCACACTAATCATGGAGATAAAAAACCATTTGGGTTTAAAACCTCAAATCTAAATATGTTATATAAGATTAAGTCCACACAGACTTACTTGAATATTTTACCCTAAACTCTAGAATTTACGATTTGATCCAAGTCCATGACACAACAATCTTCAATTACTTTGGTGAATACTCCTCAACCTCATTGAAAAAATGCAAGTCTTTCAACAATCCAATGATTCAATACTTTGAATCATTAATGAGAGATTGAGAATGGTATAACAAGTTATGCTAAATCTCTCGGGGAATCTCTGGCCCTAAAAATGTTATAATAGGGTTTATATAAACCTCCAAGCCCTAGGGAATTAGTATCATAAAGTTTCTAAATTCAATATGCGTGATTATACAAAAAAATATTTTGCCATATTTTGGTAGATTTTACATGAGCACTAAATAAGCGCTTGAGCACTATTTCCACTACCTAAACAACTTTGGCTTTTTCAAAATATTAATATAAGTTTTTCAATTAAAAAAAAAATACGATCCACTTTTAACCCATTGAACACCTAACTTGTCACTATTCAAACCTTTTTAGACTTACATGTGTTTCTAGATTAAGCAAACAACAACCTTGAATCTTCGTTAATAGAGAGTAAGTCACAATGTAAAAAGTTTCATAAGGTATAAAATAATTAGAACAAAATTGTCAACATATAACATAAACTCATTGTCTTAACAATTGTAACTAGCCCCATAAATATCAACTATTAGAGAATATAATATATGAAGCTGACGTATGGATTCTAAAAGATACCAGATAAAAATGATAGTTTTCTTTTATCTTTCTCAACAACCAAACAGAACATTACCTAATGAAGAACTGGTATCTACCGTACCACAGTCAAATAAAAAGAAACCAACAATCAAGACCAAACAAAAAACCTAAATAATAATAAAGCTGGCGTTAGATTGTGCAATTCACTTTAAATTCCATCTGTAGAACTAGAATCCAAAACTATGAATTTGGAGCACATGGAATTTAATTTTAATTACGAGTCCATTGCTCTGTCGACCCTCAAAGTATCCTATGTTCTTCTCAACTCCTTCCGGCCGGCAATTTATGTTAAATAAACACAAAGGTGGAATTACCAATGATTGTGATAAAAGAAAACCAAACGGGAGAGAGTTAGAGGGAGAGAGGGAGGGAGAGAGAAAGATGGATAGAAAATGGGATGAGCTAGACATGGACTGCTTGATCAATATTTTTGAGAGGTTGGAGCTCCAAGAGTTGATACTAGGAGTGGCTTTCGTCTGCAAATCATGGCACAGAGCTTCTGTCAGCCCTCAATGCTGGAAAACTCTCAACATGGACAAACTCAACTTTGCTCCATCGTCCAGTCCTTTTGTCACCACATTCTGCCATCAATATGCTATACACAACTTCTCTGTCTCTGGTTTCCTGACCTTGGCTCTCAGTCGAGGTGGTCCAGCCGTTGTGGAGCTAATCCTTCCTGCTATTTGCACATTAGAAAAGTTGATCTACGCATCAAACATGTAAGTTCTGATAATTTCCTCACCCAATTCAAGATTCGTTAGATAGGAAAATAAAAGCATTTATATAAGATTTGGTTTCAACAGGTGCCCATGCTTAAGGGTCCTTGGCCTGCCAATGCATATCGTAAAGCACAACAACAGCATCGACTTATTCAGCGATGAAGAAATGACGCAGTTTCTGGGACTCTTCAACAAATGGAAGGATCTTGAATACTTGCATCTTCGAGAGTATCAGTCTTACACCCGAGAAGTCCTTTTAGCAATCAAATTACACTGCAAAAATTTTGTCGGGATAAAGAAGATAGGTCTAATGGGAGATGATGAAGCCTCAGCTATTGCTGCTGTTCTTCCGGGACTTAAGCAATTGACTGTAACTTCTTCTGCAACTCCTGCCCTTATGATCAGAGAAAGCCTGAAGGAAATATTGGAGGGGTGTAGAGAGTTAGAGGTGCTGGTGATAAATGATTGTTGTGGATTTGAGGTTGATGAAGAGATCTTGAAGATGACTTCTCATATCAGGAGCTTTTTGTACAAGGATGTGAGGCCTAATGTAGATGAGGACTACTATCCTTTGGCTATAATCTTCAATCCTGACACTTGGAAACATTCAGGAATTGATCTTGGTTTGGGAATTGATCATCTTGGTTTGAACTGAGTACTGGATGATTAAGAACTGCTAGGTTGAATTTATTTTGTATTTTTCTCTGATAATAAGAACTCATGATCTTTTATTTTTTACCTAGTGAGCCCATTTGGATTAATTCTTATTAAAGCAGCTCTTTTATTACAATTGCTTTTAACCACAACGTAAACTGTTCTCAAAAACAATTTTTTTGATTTTTAAAAACAAAAGCTTTTTTTCAATTATATTTTTTTTATATATGAAAAAAAATAATTCTGAGAACTTGTTAATATGGTGTTTTTAAAAATTATATTTTAATTATTTTGTTTTTAATTTTTTTAGACAATTTTTAAAAAAAAATAATTGTATAAATATGCAGAATAACTAAAAATAAAATATTATAAATAAAAATTATTTTTAAGAAATATACACAAAAATGGGTTGAGAGCTTTCCAAATTCACAAATAAGAGTTTTGTTCTACAAAACAATATAGAATTGTTTTTATTTTTCTAAACAATAAAAAAGAAATTCCAACAAGGATGAAAGGGAATAAATTATGTTATATTTGTTTAATATGAAAGAAAATGTAAGAGAAAAAAAATAGACAGAAAAAATAGAAAAAAAATAAAAATAAGGTTTAAAATTAGTAAATTATTTTTATATTATAAAAGTTGTTTGTTCGATGTGTTTTTAGTGAAAGTGCTTCTTTTAAAAGTATTTTTAAAATAATCACCAATCAAATATCTCTTCAAAAAATATTATAAGTGATTTTCAAAAGTGATTTTTTAGATTTTTAAAAATATTTCTTAAATTTTACTAAACACTTTTTTTCCTCAAAAATATTTTTTAGGCTTTCTAAAGTCACTATCAATCTCTACAAGTGTTTTTTTTTTCTTAAATCACCATTATAAGTGATTTTTAAGCACTATAAAAAGATTTTTTAGGTTTTTAAAAATGTTTCTTAAAATTTGTCAAACAACTAATTTTTCTTCAAAAACATTTTTTAAGCCAAAGGAGTTTCCTAAAATTACTCTCCAACCCCTAACTCTAATTCAAACTCATTTACTTATCTTAAATCTTTTATATAAAGATTATAAAAATACATAATTTCTAATTAATTTACCTATAATTGATTTTCTCTCATGTTTTTTTTAATGTAAAAGTAAATATAAAAAATCATTTTCATTAATATTTATTTTTTTCCTAGTATTTTCCAACAAGCAAATATAATGTATAAGTATTAGGATATTTTAATTTTAATTTTCAATATAATTTTTTAACTTAAATTATAAAACTATAGTTATAGTCTTGCCTTAGTTTGCATAGGTTGAAGCAGATTTCTATTTAATCAAAATTATAAAAAAATAAAATAAAATTAATAAGAGATAAAAACTATATATATATATATATATAAAAAAAAATTGAATTGAAATTCTTCCCACGTGTCAAACAAATAAAATACAAACCCTAAGACAAAAGGAATCCAAAAACCTTCACTTTGCCTCACCCAAAACAGAGAGTAAGGACCATCCAATATAAGATCCGCGCAGTCTTCTCTCATTTCTCAGATAGAAAATTAGGGTTAGGGTTAGGGTTTCCAGTCTTTACCGGAATGGAGGAGATTACAGAGGCCGTTAACAACATCAACATCTCAGATTTGCACAAGAAGAACCGCATTCAGGTTTCTAATACCAAGAAGCCCCTCTTCTTCTATGTTAATCTCGCAAAGGTAACCGGTGCTTTCTCTTTGTCTTGTTGTGTGTGTTTTTTATGTTATTATTTTAACGGTTTTTTTAATTGTTTTGTTTGTTTTTTGGAAAATATTTTCTGGGAAAAAATTTTCCCGAGAAAATTGAGTTCTGATGTGCGGTGATGCTTCTCCTCCGCCCCTAAAACATGCTGAATGGATGCAAATAATTATTTTCTGGCTTGTTATAAAATATTTATTGAGATAAATGGAGCATTAATGGTTTTGTTCTTTTGACGAAAAGATTTATATGGAAATTTTTCCTCAGAAAAAAAAAAGTTTTAAATGTAGAGAGGTGTGGTTCCTGAAACTAAATAAAGAACTTTCATGGAGTTTCTATTAATTTTTTCAGTGACCTCTGTATATCTTTGGCTGAATTAAATGGAGAATGGAAAACAGCCTTCTCATCAAATTTTTTGGGGAATGTTTTTCTTGGTTATGAACTTGAAACAGAATCAGTAACTGTTTCTCTCCGAAATAGAATGAGCATATATCTTCCGGTTTAGTTTTAGGTTTCTGTATTTAGTTGATGTGATTCTCTAAAACAATGTATTGGCTTGTATCCACCCATATACTTATTCCATTGTTTTGGTAATTAATCATTTTGCAGAGGTATATGCAGCAACACAATGAAGTGGAACTTTCAGCTCTTGGAATGGGTATTATTTTCTGGATCAATTTTGATTATCCTTTGTATCTGCTGCTAATTTTATAAGCAACATTATGGAAACTTGAGGAAATTGACCGAGTGTTTTTTTTTTTTTTTTTCAATATTCCTATTTGTTAAAATGAGCCAAGATAGTTTCCCAAGTTTCCTTTTGCACACATCTTAATTATTGCCTTTCGGGAACCATTTTAGAATGTAGTGCTTGATTTCTAACCTTGTATTTAGTTATGGGAAAGAACGTAGGGAATGGAAGAAGAACTTTCTAGAAGTTTGACATTTTTATGAATTTTCTTTGTTCCTTTCCTCAAACTTCTTGAGAACTTTATGGAACCTAAATTTCCCTTGAGTGAACAAGGATGTATATTTTGTGGGGTTGTACTTTGACAATCAAATGAATCATTTGTAATAATCCTCTGATTGCTTTATTTAGGTACCATTGGTTGTCATTGGCTGATTTAATCACTTTTTATTGATGGAATCAATTTCTAAATTGAAAGGCAGGTTTGGTCTACCTTTAGAAAAGACTGAAAATGATTCTTTTTTATTTCCTTAGATAAATTCATCTAATGGCCTCTGAGTGTGATTTTTCTATTACTTAGACTGCTATCAAAATTACTTCTGTCTATTTCATGGTTTTTTCAATCCTAAATGAAGAACAAGTTAAAGCCCTGCTCAATATGTAGTTATTCTCTGTTTACCCTTCTTTTTTATGTTTCTTATGGTTACGGATTCTTTTTGTAGATTCTCATGGATGGGATTTCTCTAGATATATGAGATTCGGGATTAAGAGTTGGGTTTTATCACTATTTTAATTAATCACGATTCGGTGATGTACAGTCATTCTGTCATGGGATTTTTCTTGTTAAAAATATGACAATCAGTTCTGAATTTTGACAAAAGCCCTAATTGATACTAATCTTTATTAGAATATGTGTGGTGCTCTTGAAATTGTTGATAATTCTTTTTATCAGAAAAATAGTTGGTATTGTAGCCATGTTGGTGAAGAAGCAGAAGAAAAATGGGCCTGAATCACTTGTATCCTGTGGTAAATGACCTGGATTTGATGAAGGAAAAAATAAGACAAATTAGTGGGTTGGTATTCTTTTGGTGGTTTCAAGGATAGCTTTAGCATCTCAATAAAATGGGCCCAACAAAGAGTCATTCTTAAATTTTTGGATGGTAATTAGTTAACCAGAGTTATGAAACACATAAATTATCAAATCAATTTCTACTTTTAGCATTTACTTCATAATTGCTTTATTGTTACAACTTAAGAAAATATGAACCTAACGTCACATTACATTCCTTCACAAAACTAAGCTGACCAAACTAGTTTTAGATCATTTTAGTTGAACTCCTGTGTCATTATTAAGGTGTACGCCGCTGTACTTTTTAATATTTGCATTGTCCTTAATATCATCTTATAATGCCTTTTTTTTCTCCCTTTAGGTGAAGTTAAATGTGAATAACCTAAGATTGCCTAACAAAAAGAGAAATCCACCCAAGTTTACAGGGAATATACAATGAGAACCAAAGGCAAAAAAATAAAATAAAAAAATCCCAAAATACAACCAAAGAACCGTACTTATCCTTGACCTAAATCCTCATACTATACTATCTTGCACATGGGTTCTTATCATTCTTATCTTTGTATTAGACTATTAGTTATATATGAAACTTTACTTCAATGGCCCATGTAAACTCTTGGAGAAGATATTTGTATTTTACTGCAAGCATTTGCTCGGCTACTACACTACTTGTTGCCTGCCCTTGGCAAGTTCTATAACTCAATGTTCTAAATTCTTTTAACATATTTTGACCTGCACATCATCCTTGTTTAGAGCCTTCTAGTTGTCAAATTATTACAATTTTCACACAGCCCCTTAAGAAATATAAACCTAAATCCACCTAACGTCCCTCCACAAAGCTAAGTTGGCCAAACTGAATCTGGATCTTTTCTGTTGCACGTTTGTGTTATTATTAAGGTGTGCCCTGCTGTGGTTTTTATTATTTTTCTTGTTCTTAACATCATTTTATATTGCCTTTTTTTCTCCTCTCCAGGTGAAGTTAAATGTGAATAGATTAATAATGCCTAATAAAAAAGGGGGGCCACCCAAATGTACAGAGAATATGCAAAAAGTGCCACAGAGGAAAAAAAATCTAGATACAACCAAACATGCATACCCCTTATCCTTAACCCAGGTCCTCATCCTAATACTCATATTATGGTGCCTTGTACGTGGGCACTTAGTATTCTTACTGTTAGTATTGGTTAGATATAAAACTTTACTTGAATGACACATGTAATAACCTGGTGAAGATATTTGAATTTTACTGCAAGCTTTTATTCAGCTTCTACACTGGCCGTTGCCTGCCCCTGGCAAGTGTTAGAACTCGATGTTCTTAAGCCTTTGAATTATGTTAATTCTTGGACCACACATCATCCTTGTTTAGAGCCTTCTAGTTGTCATACTATTGCGATTTCAACACAGCCTCTAGACTTCTTAAAGATCCACTGAATTGTGCATTGCTAATGACTCTCTCACACCAGTGCCCTATCAGTTGGTTGTTTCCATGCCTTATTTCCATAACCACCTGTCTAGAGCTCAAGTGGATGCAGTATGTGTTTGATTGTGGAAAGTAAACACCGAAAACTTTGACTTACTGTTCTTAAGTCACTGTAGCTTCTGTTGATTTTGTATATTGTTTTGTTGGCATCATAGAGTTGCAACTGCAAGATCTTATTTTCTGGCATGTAGCACACCAACATGGTTTATTGTGATTCTAGTCTGTGAACATGATAATGATCTTGAGTGTTGAACTTGGTGGGTGAAGACCGTTATGAGAAGTGGGGGATATTCATGAAGATTGATACATCATGTTTTTATCCATTCTTCAGAATAAGGCACATGTTGAGCATGTGGATGGTTCGGAATGATGAGTGAACACCATTTTTGCGCTTGAATGGACTTTCCTTGCCTATCTGCTTCAAATAATTGTTCATGATTTACCTCATTCAATTGGAATTATTGAGTATCAATTACTTAATTGATCTTTATAGTCCTGCAGACAATATAAATATTTATTTTTTAGATTTGGGTTCTCTCCCTCTCTCTCTCTCTCTCTCTTTCCCTCTCTCTTTTTGTTTTTTAGGCTGGGGGTACTATTGAGTTGTGTTGGGGTCTCTTTGTGCAACTAGGATGAGGATATAGATGCATCTTGGTTATTGCCCTTTCATGAGGGAAGTTGTTCCTGTGGATGTTCCAGAGTGCTGATTTAATTAATACCTTTGTTGTAGATACACAGACCATCTGTATCAAATGTCTGAGTTGCAGATAAAGTAGTTGTCTTGTTACCCTATATACTCTCTCAGACAATTGATATTTTCTTTTTGTATACCACTACAGCTATTGCCACAGTAGTTACCATTGCAGAAATTCTGAAAAACAATGGACTGGCTGTTGAAAAGAGTGAGTTCTTGGCTTTTCACTTTCTTTTCCCAGAAGTCCTAGAAAATATTGCAGTGTTGTTTCTTCTACTTCTTTTCCCCTCCTTGGTTTCAATTTTGAATTAGATTTTTCTGGAATTACCTTATGCAGAAATCACAACCTCTACAGTCGATATGAAAGATGAATCTAGGGGAAGACCTGTCCAAAAAGCCAAGGTAAGTTTCCACAATGCAAAATCATTAAATAGACTTGAAGTAGTACATTGCAAATATTTCTTTTTCAGGTTTTAGTTGTTGGGTGGGCTATGTTAAGTCATAAATAGGTTTTGCCATATGCTATGAAAGGTTGCTGTGACCTTTTTATTTCAGAGACCATTCTCATTCTGTCCTTGTATAGTTCAATAGCTAAACATTAATCAAATAAATAAAAAAATTAGTAGGCTAGTGGACCTGGTATTGGAGGACTTTATATTTGTACTGCCCATCCATGCCAATTTTAAAATATTAGTTGTGAGGGATTCATATGAGCTATAGGTGGGCTACATGATGAGTTGGTCCTTGCACAATCCCTGTTAGGAGATCCATGAATGAAGATTGAATGCTACTGGTGTTTTTGATCTATGGTCTGATGATATTCCTGAATAGGAATGCCAATCAATATAATATGGATGAATTATATAAGGATGAGTCTCAGTGATACCTGCTCTGCTGGTATTCTACTAAATATGGATGAGTAACAGGCAAATGTCTTCCATTTTTTGATATTCCTGTGGGGTTTATAATTTTATAATGGCAATATTGGCTCATCTAAGTGTATATTTGATTCCTATTATATTCTTTGCCACTTTCAGTTATTTTTCTTCAAATTTTATAAATCTTATAGTAGGTTAGAATGATTCAACCTCCAATGGAGTCTTACATGCTCGTAATGCTTCTGTTCTAGATTGAGATATTACTCGGAAAGACTGCAAACTTTGATGAGCTGATGGCGGCTGCAGCAGAAGAGAGGGAAGCTGGAGATGTTGAGGAGCAGAGCTGAGGAGAGAGATTTGCCTGGAATAGGGCTTCTTATCCTTAATTTGCTGATACTAGTTAATGACTTTGTTTGTAGTCAGTTTCATTTATTGTGCCTCGGACTGAATTTATTAAGCTCAAGGTGAATTCAAGGCAAGATTTTCCTCTTTAGTTGCCAACTTAGAAACATTCACAATTTATAGATTCAGATTGCTACTTTTGGCTCTATTCAATTGGTCTGTTGTGTTATGATAAAAGTAGTTGTGATCTTGGTGGTGTCCAATTCCCTTTCCTTTTTCTTATGGATATTGGATGATTTCTTTTCAAGTGGGTAAGTTTGATATGATTCAAACTTTACATAAACAAGTTGTTTTCGAGTTAACTATATAATAGGAATTTGATTTACTTAATAATTATGTTAATTAATTTGATTATAATCATGAATTATAAGACGCCTTATCTATTTAATAATTAGGTCATGTTTGAAGATCGGCCAGACCAGAAAAAATGAGAAGAAAGGTGCAGCCGCACCAATGGGGGGAAAGGGAACAAGAGCAAGACGATTCTGAGCACATTAGGAGAGGATTTTTTTATTTTAGCAAGAGCTTGAAGATAGATTCAGCCACGTCTTAGGGAGGTTTTGAACACTGGAGGAATTTTGGTTGATTTTTGAACGAGATTTAGAAGAAAATTGTGGACATAGAGAACACGTTTCCGGGGGAATCTTTGGAGGACACAGGCTGATTCGGGGATTTTTTGTGGGGGAGGAACACACACAAGCCAGATCGGAGCAGCAGGTATAACTAGACTTAGAAGGAAAAGTGACACAGCCGTGAAATATGGTAGCCGCAAGCAAGGTTAGTGTTCTTTGATTTTGTTTTGTTTGATTTAAAAATGCAAATGAATGTGAAAGTGGGTGGTTGACTATGAATTTCGTCAGTGGGTTTTGAGTTTAATTTTTCTAAAATCCAAACATGAATGTGAATATATGGTCGATTATGATGTGAATGATGTCATTGGCATGCTTTATTTATTTATTTATTTGTTAAATCGATGGAATGAGATCATGGGTGGTTATAATGAGATTTAATGTAGAGTTTGAATGATGTCATTGGCATGCTTTATTTATTTATTTATTTGTCAAATCAATGGAATGAGATCATGGCCGGCTATAATGAAATTTAATGTAGAGTTTCACATGAGTGTTCGTGGAGATATAAAGATTAGTGGTGATGTATTTGGATGGAAAAACAAAATCCGGAAAAATCAATGGAGGTGCAGCAGGCTACAGTAGTTTGGGTCTTTATTGAATAAAGAAAAAATGAAATGAAATGAGTGTGTGGAAACATGGCAGCCATGAGGAGTTTGTGTAGTGAATGATCATGAAACCACGTATTTTTTAACTAAAAAAAATGAAATATCAATTTTTTTTTGTAATAAATGTTTTGAAATGCTTTTCTTTTTTAGGTTGATTCATTTGTCAATCCTGTGATTAAACTCCTTTCCAAAAAGTTATCATGTGATGGCAGAGTGAAGAAATGATGTGCATGAATATATATAACTATTAATAATGATATCGTTTATAATAGCTTTGTTCAAATAAAAAATCGTAATATTTAAAGTATTCTAAACATTTTTTTTTCTTGGATTAAAATATAAAATAATTGTTTATCTTATTTATAAAATTGATTATGTTTTAAAAAAAATAATTTATTTGCTTTCTAAATAAAAAGTTGGGGAAATAATCCTTTTGTAAATAAAATAAAGTCTAAAAAAAGATTTATCAAAGAAAAATTTAAATAAAATTATAAAAGATATTTTTTACATTTATAAAATATTTTTAAATGGTGGAATAATCTTTTGTATATGAGGTTTTATTATTATTATTATTAAAAATAAAATTTACTCTTTTTTCGTTTTCTCTCCTATGAAATTCCTTCCTTGTAAATAAGATAGAATTATGGTACTTTTCACCTTTCTCTTAATGAAAATTTTAAAAACTATTCACTTGTTAATAAAATCAAAGCGGAACATTTCCTTGAATGGAATTGTATTAAACCATTGTTTTCTAATAATAAAAGAAACAAAAATTATTTTCTAGTAATTAAACTGTTTAAAAGCATTTTTCTTTAAATGAAATTAAAGCATTTTTTATTTAAATTAATCAAAACTTTCTTTTATAAATCCTTGAATGGAATTGTATTAAATCATTCGTTTTCTAATAAAAGTAATAAAAATTATTTTCTTGTAAATAAACTGTTTAAAAGCATTTTTCTTAAAATGAAATTAAAGCATTTTTTATTTAAATTAATTAAAATTTTCTTTTATAAATAAAATTCATTAAAACTATCGAATTGGAAATCAACGGTTTTTTTTTTTTTTTTTTAAATAAACACTCATGAAATCTTTCGAAAATGTGTCATATTGTGGAAGTCAAGCTACTTTTTCAATCAATTTAATAATTTGATCACCTTAGTACATACTTGTGAGCTCTTTTCAATATTGATTCATGTTGTAGATGTAATATACACTTTAGTTGAACATCATTTCGATAAAAATTCTTATTTTGATATATTGTACACATTGTGAGTTCTTTTACCTTATTTCTTTGTTTTCATTTCTTGTCATTCTTTGTTTCTTGATTTGATATGTGTTCTATATATTGTGGGGTTTAGCCCTCGATTTTAAGTTTATTATTATTATTACTTGTGAATTAACCCAATTTTTTTTCATGGAAGTGTTTGGCTTGTTATCAAGGTATGCTACCACTTCTTCTCATTTATTTACTTTTATGGATATTTATGTTAGGATCTTTTGCTTTAATTTTCATCAGTAATTGTCTATGACTTGTTCAATATTCCTTGATTCTTTGGTACCTTATGTTAATCAATTGAATGTTGTATTTCCTTCAATCTTGTCATTAGAAACCTTTGTAGGGTTTAGAGGGGTGTTACCTTTTAGAAGTACCTTCCCAATAAGTAATCTGATCCCCGGACCTAGATTAGGGTTTTTCAAAAACATGTTTTTCCAAAAACTATGGAGTCACTTCTTTAAGGTTTTCTTTCTTGTTTTATTTTCCTTTTAAAATAAAAATAAAATAAATGGTGACTCCAACTTTTTCAAAACTAAATTTTACACCAAATAAAAAAATGAGTCTCGTTAATTGAGTGGGGACACACATGAAAAATGCAGGTCCACAACAACTCTATTAACAAGTTTGCTACGTCTTTAAATTTTATGAGTAGGCAAACAGATAATGCATTAAGTTTGTTACTTCTCTAAATTTTCATATTAGGCAAATAAATATTGCATTAACTAGATTCGCCAATGAGTGAAGTAATTTTTAAAAATGATTTTAAAATTTTAAATTTGAGTTAATTAATACCATATTATTTCTAACCAAAGTTACTCCAAAATAACAATATCAGTTTTTCCTTTGTATATAGATATAATTTTTTTCAAAATTTTCTCACTCCAAAATTGAACTTAAAAAACAAAACTTAATATTTAGATTTGTAAGGAGAGTGATCATTTTTAAAAATAATTTAAAATTTAACAATGAAATCGATTAAAATCAGAATTCCTCGAACCAAACTAACATTAATTATAGTATTAAGTCTAGTAATTTTGAACTTCTAAATTATTTTTTAAAAGTTATTAGCCTATGTAATAAATCTAACACCCTAACTCCTCTTTGATTTAAAAAATTATACTTGTATGTAGAGAGAAGATTAATAATCATTCTAAACTAAACCAACTTTGGTCTTAAAAAATGTATTGTTAATTATATTTAAATTGATACCCCATTAATCTGGGGTGAAAATGTTGAAATTTTGTTGTAAAATTGAGAAAAAAAAAAGGTTTTGTGAGTTTAATAATTTCTCACTCGCTCTAAATGCAAATTTTAATGTTTAAATTTGTAAGAAGTTTAATAATTTCTAAAATTAATTCAAAACTTAAAAATCAAGTGAATGGATATTATAATTTCTCATTCGAAAATACCATTAATTACAATTTTCTTTGTTATTAATTAGTTTGACTTTTAAGTTGTAAATTATTTTTAAAAATTATTAGACTCAATAACAAATTTAACACCTTTAATTTTTTTTTTGCTTAATTTTAAAAATTATAATTCTATGTACTGAATAAATTAATATAATTATTTTAAACTAATTTTTGTCCATGAAAATCCGGTGTTGATGTACCATTCCATACTTTTCCCTATATTTTTTACCAGATAGATTTATTGTAGAAATTTCTTTGTACTGATTGATTTTCCTCAGATGCCAAGTATTCATACGAGATACACAAGAAAGTCAAGGAGTCGAAGTCCCCAATGATCATATAAAGCAAGAGGAGAGCGCAGGATATGCCTTGTAGAAAATATAGACCTCTCTTGAGCTGACCAGAGTTGTTGTAATATTGCGGCTCTATGGTCTACATCAACGCCAACTGATAACTGATAGAGAGAGATGAAAGGGGAATACATGGAAATCAGCCTTGATTCAACACCATGTGGATTCGTGTTGATTCATTCTAGGTCAAACAAATTGGATTAAATACAACCCAAATATCAATTTTTTTTTTTTAATTTTCCTCATTATTTTATTTCTAGGGTCAACTTCGATAAATATGATAATATTGAAACGCAGCCTTAATTCAACACTATATGGGATTCATGTTGATTCGTTCTAGGTCAAACAAATTGGATTGAATACAACCCAAATATCAATTTTATTTTTTTAATTTTCCCCATTATTTTCTTTCTAGAGTCAACTTCGAGAAATATGATGATACTGATTGAGAGTGATGAAAAGGAAAGACATGGAACGCAACCTTAATTCAACACTATGTGGGATTCATGTTGATTCATTCTAGGTCAAACAAATTGGATTGAATACAACCCAAATATCTATTTTATTTTATTTTTTTAATTTTCACCATTATTTTCTTTCTAGAGTCAACTTCGATAAATATGATGATACTAATAGAGAGAGGTGAAAAGGAAAGACATGGAACGCAGCCTTAATTCAACACTATGTGGGATTCATGTTGATTCATTCTAGATCAAACAAATTGGATTGAATACAACCCAAATATCAATTTTATTTTATTTTTTTTAATTTTCACCATTATTTTCTTTCTAGAGTCAACTTCGATAAATATGATGATACTAATAGAGAGAGGTGAAAAGGAAAGACATGGAACGCAGCCTTAATTCAACACTATGTGGGATTCATGTTGATTCATTCTAGATCAAACAAATTGGATTGAATACAACCCAAATATCAATTTTATTTTATTTTTTTTAATTTTCCCCATTATTTTCTTTCTAGAGTCAACTTCGATAAATATGATGATACTAATAAAGAGAGATGAAAAGGAAAGACATGGAACGCAACCTTAATTCAACACTATGTGAGATTCATGTTGATTCATTCTAGGTCAAACAAATTAGGTTGAATACAACCCAAATATCAATTTTTTTTATAGTTTAAATTTCCTCATTATTTTCTTTATAGAGTCAACTTCGATTAAATATGATGATACTGATAGAAAGAGATGAAAAGGAAAGACATGGAACGCAACCTTAATTCAATACTATGTGAGATTCATGTTGATTCATTCTAGGTCAAACAAATTAGGTTGAATACAACCCAAATATCAATTTTATTTTATTTTAATTTCCCTCATTATTTTCTTTATAGAGTTAACTTCGATAAATATGATGATACTGATAGAGAGATGAAAAGGAAAGACATGGAACGCAGCCTTAATTCAACACTACAATGTGGGATTCATGTTGATTCGTTCTAGGTCAAACAAATTGGGTTGAATACAACCCAAATATCAATTTTTTTTTTAAAAATTTCCTCATTATTTTCTTTCTAGAGTCAACTTCGATAAATATGATGATACTGATAGAGAGAGATGAAAATGGAAGACATGGAACGCAACCTTAATTCAACACTATATGAGATTCATGTTGATTCATTCTAGGTCAAACAAATTGGGTTGAATACAACCCAAATATAATTTTTTTATTTTCCTCATTATTCTCTTTCTAGAGTCAACTTCGATAAATATGATGATACTGATAGAGAGATGAAAAGGAAAGACGTGGAACACAACCTTAATTCAACACTACAATGTGGGATTCATGTTGATTTGTTCTAGGTCAAACAAATTGGGTTGAATACAACCCAAATATCATTTTTTTTTTTAAAAGAAAAAATTCTCATTATTTTCTTTCTAAAGTCAACTTCGATAAATATGATGATACCGATAGAGAGAGATGAAAAGGGACACTACAAGGAAAAAGATATATGGTGTCATTTATAACGAGTCACCATAAACATAGGGTGTCACTACAACATAGCGTCTTGCTGATTTGGACACAAGTTTAAACAATGTTTTAAAAATTATTTACATAATGTTTTACTTTTATTTTACATGATACCATATATTTTAAAAAAATGTAAAACTCAAATACATTCACGCTGCTACGAAACCAATTACTGTACCTAATATTCCAAGCTCTTGAAAAACATCCCCAGCCCACAACCAAATCCATTCATAAATCTTAAAAGACTGACTATATATGCACTTCTATTAAAAAGCCAAACACCAGAAGTCTATTTATAAAATAAATGTGTCTAATACACATCACAAAAAGCCAATATTTACAGTTACAGAAACATTCTTTAAACACACAGAATCTAACATTTATATCAATGTTTTTTGTTGTTTCATTAATACAACCAATCTTGAATTGGAATTTAATTCAGTCAACAAATCAAAACCATAAGATTTTGAGTCATGTGTTTTTGCCTTATTTTTCCCCTCTACACGTGTTGGATACGAAGCATATGAGTCAGTTAACTTTGACTCAAGGCACAAGAACAATAATGAATTCCATTACTCTGATGGATGACCTTTGGACCCATTCCTTAAGGTCTGATTGGAACCCACCCAATCAAACAATTGATTCTGGTACTAAAGGTTTCCGTCACTAACAGTAACAAATTTCCTCAAAATCCTCGTGCAGATTAATCCAAAGAATAGATTTGAAGATTCCATGTCTCATTCTCACTTAGATACAAACAGAAAAATCATTCCTTTTTTTTTTTTTCTCTCTCTCGTTTTTTAGAAGGGATGAAGATTATGTGGTAGTATATCTCAAATAAAATCTGCACCTATCGTTCTCACACAAATACATATTAAAAATCATTCCTTTTTTCTTGTTTTCCACTTGTTTTTATGGAGTTGATCGTGTGTTTGGTTCAGATTAAAAAATCAATTAATCTACAGGTTTTTTCTTTTATGCTAGAACTTTAAACCTAAGTTTTTCTTCCCTACAACTCAAAAAAACGCAGTTCATAAAAACCATAATACAAAAATGTTGAAACAATCAATATAATGACATTAATAAAAGAAAAAAGATGATAGATCTAAGAGATTTTGGCTTACCTAAGAGTCCACAAAGAGAAGAATGTCGGTTGTGAGCGTGTTGACTATGGGTGAGAGAAAAGATAGAAGAAGATTATGATTTTTATTATGTATAGGGTTTGTATACTGAGATTTTTTGGATTGTGGGTGTCATGTGGAAACAATGGGCTTTTTATATATTGGCCTTCATTATTAATTCTAAAAGTGGGCTCAAGTAGGCTCATTAAGTTATAATACTTAAAAAAAATTATTTTATATGATGTCACTTCCCGAAAAATGACACTACTAATATAAAATTAACATCATCTAACTACCTCAATGGAAGATTTTTAATATGATGTGTCACCTTTATTAATTATAAACCCTATGGTATCATTATTTTAAAAGTGACACCATAAATTATTTTTGTAGTAGTGGGAAGAGATGAAACACAACCTTAATTCAACACTGCCATGTGGGATTCATGTAGATTCGTTCTAGGTCAAACCAATTGGGTTGAATACAATCCAAATATCAATTTATTTATTTTTTAAATTTTCCTCATTATTTTCTTTCTAGAGTCAACTTGGATAAATATGATGATACCTTGCTTTCTTGAATCTAATTTACAGGTTTCCACCATATGTCATTGTCCAATTGGGTGTGCTTAGACTTCTTCAACATTTTCTACTATATAAATGGTTCGTAAACCATCTATATCAATGGATATTAAGAACCATATTCTTCCCACACTCACAAAAATTACAAAGATGGAGACAATGTACATGCGTATACCTCTTTGTTTGGCCTTGTATCTCTTCACTAGACACTTGCTTCATAAGCTCCATAACCTCCCACCGACTCCTTTTCTCTCTTTCCCCATAATTGGCCATCTCTACCTCTTAAAGAAGCCATTGCACCGGACCTTGGCGGGTATTTCCAGCCGCTACGGTCCCATAGTCTTCCTCCGTCTAGGTTCACGCCCTTCTCTTCTTGTTTCTTCACCTTCTGTTGCTGAGGTATGTCTGAACAAAAACGATATCGTTTTTGCCAACCGCCCTCAGCTTATCGCCGGGAAATACATAGGCTACAACTACACCAGCCTCGCCTGGGCCAACTATGGCGATCACTGGCGGAACCTCCGGCGAATCTCATCCCTCGAAATCCTCTCCTCCAGTCGCATTCAGATGCTTTCTGGAATCCGTGCTGATGAGGTGCGGTTGCTGGTTCGCTGGCTTTTGGAGAATGAGAACCAGACTGTGAACGTGAAGGCGATGCTGTTCGAGATAACGACAAATGTGATGATGAGAATGATCGCTGGGAAGAGGTATTATGGCGGAAGCATGGCGGAGGCGGAGGAAACGGTGAAGTTCCGGGAGATAATAGCTGATACACTCCGGTTGGGTGATACGACCAACGTCGGAGATTATTTACCGATGTTGAGGTGGTTAGGGGTGAAGGGGATGGAGAAGGGGTTGAGGGAGTTGCAGAGGAAGAGAGATAGGTTCATGCAGAGCTTGATAGAAGAGCATAGAACAAGAATGGCCGAGGAGAAGGAGTCATATTCATCATGCTCTAATGGCGATGATGGAGAGAAGAAGAAGAAGAAGACGATGATTGAAGTGATGCTGTCGCTACAAGAGAAGGAACCTGATTACTATACGGACCAGATCATCAGAGGCCTCATGCTGGTAGCCTATTTATATAGCTTTTGTTCTCATTTGTATCTAATAATTACATAAATTTCAGTATTTTTTAAATAAGTCAACCTAATTTATTTGAAATTTAAATATTGATTGAACATACAGGTTCTACTGGGAGCTGGAACTGATACCACAGCCACGACTATAGAATGGACACTGTCGCTTTTGCTGAACAACCCACATGCCCTAAAGAAGGCACAAATGGAGATTGATAATCATCTGGGGAACAACCATCTCATCCAAGAATCAGATTTAAACCAGCTTCCGTATCTCCATTGTATCATAAAGGAGTCGCAGCGCATGTACCCTGCAGGCCCAATAATACCTCATGAGTCGTCCGGCGAGTGCACAGTAGGTGGTTATCGCATACCTCATGGGACGATGCTACTTGTTAATCTATGGGCTATACAGAATGACCCTAGAGTTTGGGAGGAGCCAAGGAAGTTCATGCCGGAGAGATTTGAAGGCATAGAACTGGAGAAACATGGGTTCAGGCTAATGCCATTTGGGTCAGGCAGGAGGGGTTGCCCTGGGGAGGGCTTAGCCTTACGTATGGTTGGGCTGGTGTTGGGATCATTGATTCAGTGCTTTGATTGGGAAAGTGTTGGTGAAGGGATGGTGGACATGAGTGAGGGGACTGGTCTTACTTTGCCTAAGGCTCAGCCCTTGTTGGTTAGGTGTAGGCCTCGTCCAGCCTTTGTGGACCTTCTTTCAAAAGCTTGAATCAGTTGTCTGTTTTATCATATACACAATGTTTGTGTTCATGATATTAATTGTTGTTGGGATGGTGTATATCGAAGTAACAGGCTTGAGGTTTTTGTAGTTAATTTTATTTTCTTGAAAACTTCGAATAAAATTTATATTTCTTCTACTAATATTAAGTTGTGAGTTTTAGAGATTATTTGAGCTTATACTTGATGTGGATATTGAAAATTTAGGAACCAGTACCCCTAGGAAGGAGAACATTTAAGGATTTTTTACCAAGAGAAGGACGAGGCATTGGAGAAATGAAGAACAAAAACCCTTGTTAGAAGAGAAATCATAATGCGTCTTCTTGTTTAATGTAATTTTCAAAATTTTCAATCATAAGTTGAATGCTTAAAGCAACTCTCTCAACAAGTTTGCTACTTCTCTAAATTTTCGCATTAGGCAAACAAATAATGCATTAGCATTAATTACAATATTCTTTGTTATTAATTAGTTTAATTTTTAAGTTTCAAATTATTTTTAAAAATTATTAGACTCAATAACAAATCTAACATGTTAAAGTTTTGCTTGATTTAAAAAACTATAATTCTATGTAGAGAAAAAATTAACATAATTATTTTGAACTAATTTTATTAATCCATGAAAATCATGTAATGACCCGCACTTAATCCTGTAAGTATTGTTACTCATAACTTTAAAACATGTTTATAAAGTTAAGAGTAAGGATGAAAATTTCAGTAATTATGGATATATCAATACTTCCATTTTATAAATACATTGAAGATATATGATCGGATATTTTGACACAAAATATTGGTGAACCGAAAATAGATTAGAAATTATAAAAATGTAAGAAAAAACTTATAAAAATAAAATTAGAAGTATTATAGATATTTTAAAGTTGTTTTATTCGAGAAATTGATATATATATAATTTATCATTTTTAATAATAATATTATATATGCTAATAAAAAAATATATGAATTTCATAAGTATACATTTATTATTAAATTATATCAAATATTATTCGATAATACTATTGTGATATTTGATTATAATATGTTTAATTTAAATATATATTTAATATTAAAATTATAATTCATTTAATTCAATTGTATTAAATGATATAAAATAAATGATGATATATGTATAATTTTTAATACTTAATTAATATATTAATGATATGAAAAACACTATGAAGAAAATTATCACAATAATTTTTATATTTTTGGTATTCAAATTTTTTTTTCATTGAATTATAAAATAATTATAATTAATTTGTTCTTTAAAACTTTTTTTTTAAATTATGTTTATATGATGAATTTGAGTTCATATATAGTTGGTGCAATTTATATAATAAGGGGCAAACTTGCCCCCGTGGTTGGCTTAACGCAAGGTAAACCTTTTGGTTGGGGTCCGAGCCCCTACAACGACGGAAATTTGAAATCACTGCCCCAAAATATGCAAATAATCGGTGAAATTTATGATAAATTGCTGAAATATCGAGATATAAACTAGGAACTTGAACTCTCTATGTGGGATATCACAAACACCCTCATGCAAATACAATGTTCTCATTGTATCCCATGGGATTGTAAGGCCAAAGAGACAAACACCTTTTATGAGACCAAACAAACTCCCACATTGAGGTCAAGGATCGGTTCAAATATCATTTGTAATGAGCTACACCCAACCGTGTAGATATTATTCGTTTTGGTTCCAAATGGATCCTCAAAACTTCTCATTGAGCTAAATAAACTCTCATACTAGAGTTGGAGATTGGTTTTGAACCATTTGTAATGATCCTAACTATATAGATATGATTCACTCCAGCTTAAAGGAGTCCTTACGATTTTAAAATGCATGTCTACATTGTTAAGAGTAGTTTATACTTATATAGTATTAAAAACTTTTCCCCTATTTGATGTGGGATGTCACAAATCAGATGTTAATTGTTGATTTTTTTTTTGTAAAATTGAGAAAAAAAAATTGGTTTTGTTAAAAAAAAAAATGTGAAGGCTTATGTTAAGTGATCAAGCTAAGTGAATCTTTTGAGCAAAATGAGGTAATTTTGACATAAATTACTATTTGAATACATTATATTATTTAATTATTTTTTTGCCCTTTCAATGTACCTTTCCATACTTTTCCCCAGATTTTTGCTCAGATAGTTTTGTTGTGGAATTTTCTTGGTACTGATTTTCCTCTGATTCCAAGTATGCATACGAGGCACACAAGAAATATACGCCAATTGGTATAAAAAACGAGTAGAGAGCAGGATATGCCTTGCAGAAAATATAGACCGGCGGGTTGATGCATGTCAACCGGTCAGCCGAGTCGAATCTTTTGAGCTGGCCAGCATGGTTTAAAGTTAGGATATCAATCATTGATTCGAAGGGTCCTATCTATCTTCATGTCTCAATTCGGTATGAAGTTAGGATATCAATCATTGATTCGAAGGGTCCTATCTATCTTCATGTCTCAATTAGGTAATACATAAAATAAGATAATTAAAAAATTTTAAAAATTATAAAAATATTATATAATTAAATAAACTTAAAAAATTAATAAAAGTAATTTTTTTTTCACATTTAACTCAAAGTTATTTATAATAATACCAAGAATTGTGGATTTAATTCACATTCTATCATATAAATACATTTAATTTATCATTAAATCCTATATTCCATACCATCCTTATAATTTTACTTTAGCAAATTGGGACTCAATTCTCATAATATGTTATCATTAATAAAGCGCATATGTCATACCAAAGGCATTTTTAAATTACCAATTTCAGCTCCCAATCTCCCACCCTTGCACACCACTGTTGTTGCTGTCAAGACCCACAAACGGCAATTTTTAGATTACCAATTTGAGCTCCTCATCTCCCACCCTCGCACACCACTGCTGTTGCTGTCAAGACCCACAACAGCCGACACCAGTTGCTGTCAGGACCCACGACAGACGACACCACTTGCACACCACCGTTGCTGTTGCTGTCAAGACCCACAACAGACGACACCACCTGCAATTATTGCAAATTTGCAACTATGCAAGACCCAACACTGGAGGGGGAGCAATCCGACTGTGAGGAGGTTGCTTTGCCGACGTCGCCCTGGTAAGATTCAGTCCACTTGACGAGTCACCACCGCCGACACCAAAGCTCCATCCTCCGGTAAGTAAATCCTAAATCATGCCCAGTCACCAGTTGTAATATTGCGGCTCTATGGTCTATACCAACATCAACTGATAACTGATAGAGAGACGAAAAGGGAAGACATGGAACGCAGCCTTAGTTTAGGTTTGTCCCAATAAACAATTATTAAGCACTGCACCTACCTTATTATATATAACCGATTAACCTTTTTAAATTCAAGACTACCATGTGGGATTCATGTTGATTTGTTATGGGACAAACAAACTGGGTTGAATACAGACCAAATATCAAAATTTATTTTTCTTTTAATTTTCCTCTCTATTTTCTTTCTAGTGTTAACTTACTTCAATCAGTGTGATGATATTTGCTTTCTTGAATCTAATTTACAGGTTTCCACCATATCGATCTCACTGTCCAATTGGGTGTGCTTACACTTCTTCAATATTAATTTCTACTCATCTTAAGACCCAAAGTGAAGCCAAAAAAAATAGTGGACAAATGGTTCGTAAACCATCTATATAAGTCGATATTAGGAACCATATTCCTCCCACACTCACATAGAAAAATTACAAAGATGGAGACACTGTACATGTGTATACCTCTTTGCTTGGCCTTGTATCTCTTCACTAAACACTTGCTTCATAAGCTTCATAACCTCCCACCGACTCCTTTTCTCACTCTCCCCATACTTGGCCATCTCTACCTCTTAAAGAAGCCATTGCACCGGACCTTGGCCGGTATTTCCAGCCGCTATGGCCCTATAGTTTTCCTCCGTCTTGGTTCACGCCCTTCCCTTATTGTTTCTTCACCTTCTGTTGCTGAGGAATGTCTGACCAAAAACGATATCGTTTTTGCCAACCGCCCTCAGCTTATCGCCGGGAAATACATAGGCTACAACTACACCAGCCTCATCTGGGCCAACTATGGCGATCACTGGCGGAACCTCCGGCGAATCTCGACCCTCGAAATCCTCTCCTCCAGTTGCATTCAGATGCTTTCTGGAATTCGTGCTGATGAGGTGCGGTTGCTGGTTCTCTGGCTTTTGGAGCATGAGAACCAGACTGTGAACATGAAGGCGATGCTGTTTGAGATAACGACAAATGTGATGATGAGAATGATCGCTGGGAGGAGGTATTATGGCGGGAGCATGGCGGAGGCGGAGGCGGAGGAAACGGTGAAGTTCCGGGAGATAATGGCTGACACAATTCGGCTGGGAGATATGAGCAACATCGGAGATTATTTACCGATGTTGAGGTGGTTAGGGGTGAAGGGGAAGGAGGAGGGATTGAGAGAGTTGCAGAGGAAGAGAGATAGGTTCATGCAGAGCTTGATAGAAGAGCATAGAACAAGAATTGCCAAGGACAAGGAGTCATCTTCATCATGCTGTAATGGCGACGATGGAGAGAAGAAGAAGAAGAAGAAGAAGAAGAAGAAGAAGACGATGATTGAAGTGATGCTGTCGCTACAAGAGAAGGAACCTGATTACTATACGGACCTGATCATCAGAGGCCTCATGCTGGTAGCGAATTTATATATGCTTTTGTTCCCATTTGTATCTAATAATTACATAAATTTCAGTATTTTTTAAATAAGTCAACCTAATTTATTTAAAATTTAAATATTGATTGAACATACAGGCTCTACTGGGAGCTGGAACTGATACCACAGCCACGACTATAGAATGGACACTATCACTTCTGCTGAACAACCCACATGCCCTAAAGAAGGCACAAATGGAGATTGATAATCATCTGGGGGACAACCATCTCATCCAAGAATCAGATTTAAACCAGCTTCCATATCTCCATTGTATCATAAAGGAGTCGCAGCGCATGCACCCTGTAGGCCCAATAATACCTCATGAGTCGTCCGGCGAGTGCACAGTAGGTGGTTATCGCATACCTCATGGGACGATGCTACTTGTTAATGTATGGGCTATACAGAATGACCCTAGAGTCTGGGAGGAGCCAAGGAAGTTCACGCCGGAGAGATTTGAGGGCATGGAACTGGAGAAACATGGGTTCAGGCTAATGCCATTTGGGTCAGGCAGGAGGGGTTGCCCTGGGGAGGGCTTAGCCGTACGTATGGTTGGGCTGGTGTTGGGATCATTGATTCAGTGCTTTGATTGGGAAAGTGTAGGTGAAGGGATGGTGGACATGAGTGAGGGGACTGGTCTTTCTTTGCCAAAGGCTCAGCCCTTGTTGGTTAGGTGTAGGCATCGTCCAGCCTTAGTGGACCTTCTTTCAAAAGCTTGAATCAATTGTGTCACGTTTATCATATATAATGTGTGTTTATGATATTAATTGTTGTTGGGACGGTGTATGATGTAACAGGTTTGAGGTATTTGTAGTTAATTTTATTTTCTTGAAAACTTTGAATAAAATTTATATATTTTTTATGCTAATATTAAGTTGTGAGTTTTTGAGATTATTTGAGGTTATTTGAGCTTATATTTGATTTTCTAATCAACAAGAACAAGTTTGTGATTATATTTTATTTTCCGTACTACGGAAAAAAAACTTTGATATAACATTTGATTCTCTTTCAATTGTACTTTAATTAACCAAAATATATCCACAAAACTCATATTGTCCCATTCTCTATCATTGAGACCTTACCTTTTTTGTACCTCTTTTGCTTAGGCAAAAAAAGTGTGTACGGATGGTTTCCAGGCAAACCTTCTTTTACGGATAAGTTAATATTTCTATATTTTGTGCTATTTGAAAAATGAAAGAAAAATGTCTGCCCCTTTTTACCTTGAATTATCATCGGAGGAGTTGTTTGTAACCCCTAACACTATTCATTGGTTTTTTTTATCCTTTTTAAGGAGTTTTGACCCAAAATAGGATATTTAAATAAATAAAAAATCAAAAAGTAAACCGATTTCCAAAATAATGTTCAGTCTAGTGCATCTGTGTCATATAGGAGTCCAGGTCAAGAAACCGTAGTCACCAATTACGGTTTTAAATATTTTTTAAATCAATCAAAATCGTAGTTACCAATTACGGTTTTTAAATGGTCTTTACAAAAGAGGAAATAACATCAAACATTATTATGCTCATAGCAACACAAAAAATATGTCCATATAAGAATATCTCCTAGTTTTTATGCAGGGTAAGGCAATGTTACCTGCACCACCTAGTTTTGATGTTGATTCCAAAATTGCTGGCCCATAGATTGATGGATCCATAGGCAAAGATTTTTTAATAGCACCCATGTTAACTTTGCCTTTGATGTCCTATAAATTCCAGAAAAAATCACGGATGCATGGACAAATAACAAAAAAATTGAAGCTAAAATAAAATATTGAGCAAAACTATGAGAAGATAAGGCCATTGGCAATTGGTTATATTGGAGAATAGAGTATATTCCCAGAAAATCCCAAGAATGAGTTGTATGGACTCGGTTCATCTTGCTCCCGAACACTGAAATTACTGAATTGTTCTCTGCAATACAAGAAAATCAAAAGGAATTCAGTAAGTCATAATATTTTGAATGATGTACAATGTTTTATAATACGGAAAAAGGCACACTTGCAAGTTTTTGAGTTTGCTCTAGTGTAAGCATAGCTGAGAACCCTATAAAGCTTTTACTATAATTATGAAGTGTCACTGCCTGTGCCCTATCAACACTGAAAACAATCCACCACAACATCTAGAATCATAGAAAAACAGATCAAATGTTACAATCCACGCTATCAAAATCAAGTCAGGACATAGAAAACCAGTAGCCTATTCTTTTTAGGGATCATGGTTTCTTACCTTCCAATAATGGAAACTAGCATCTCATGGTTAGTGCCCTATCAACATCTCATGGTTATTTGACAATGACTCACATTGTAGAGGAAAATCTGATATCATTTTCTGGAGTTCTACCCCACCCAAATGGCAAGTCAATCATGCACGGTTTAGTATTACTTTCCAAAATTTGGAGAATGATGTAAAAATTGATAACAACCCCACACCTTCATTATCTTAGCTTAAGATAAAGCCCTATTCATTGGCCCTTGAAAAGAAGAGTACTATTTTTTCAGTTCCTATAACAAAATTTGCATTCATCCCCTTCATTTTTGGAGTTCTTAAGAGCGGTCCCCTTCATATTTGGAGTTTTTAACAGTGGTCCCCTCCATTTTTGGAGTTCTTAACCGTGGTCCCCTCTATTTTTGATATCTTTAACAAAAACAATTCATGGTGGCCCTCCATTTCATATCCGTTTTCTTTACCAAAACAAAACATTTTTCTTTCTACCAAGCTCACAATGAAAATAAAATATAAACCAAAAAAAAAAAAAAAACCAAACACATCTTTACCAAGCTCAAGATGAAAATAAAATAAAAAACCAAACACATATACAACAACAAACTAAAATATGTGAAAACCAAACAGATTTACAAAAAATAAAAATAAAAATAAAATTTACGTAAACGGAAAAACTCATAAATCTTAATTACCTTACCAGAACAATATGAAAATTTGGAAAATATTGAATTTAAGCCAAGGATGAACCAAAGACAACTAGATGCAACGGGAGACAACAAGGATGACGAATAAGAAGGTAAAACCCTAAATGTAAGAAACCTAACCTAAAAGGGAAAGGAACTAAAAATGATTCAAAACTGTAATTGGTAACTAAGATTTTGATTGATTTTTTTTAAAAAAAAAATTCAAAACTGTAATTGGTGACTACGGTTTCTTGACCTAAACTCCTACATGGCACAGACGCACTAAATTGAGCATTATTTTGGAAATTGGTTTACTTTTTGAAATTGTTTTTTAAATATCCTATTTTGGGTCAAAACTCATATTTCTAACTATTACACTTTCCTTACTTCACACTACTTACCTGGACATCATTTGTCTACCTGGGTGGTGTGAGTACCCGAACTGACCTTACCTGAACAATTCAACCCAACTTGCCAATCCAGGCTTGGGTTTTCTTGGGAATATTTGGCTCCTCCCACAAATACTGTATTGTTTATGAAATTATATCCTTTTAGATAACACCATGTCACTTTATGTTGATATTAACACTTTCTATCTTTTCTCTCCTTATTTTTTCTTTAGGTTATATTTAGCTCCTAGAAGGTATCAAAGAAAAAAAAAATTAAAGAAAATTATTTTCTCGTATTTAGTTATATCATAAAAAATACAAAAAAAAATCAAATATATTTAAAATTAATTAAAAACTTATGCGTTTTCAAATTATTTAATTTTATATCAAATATGTTTGAAGTGTTGTATAAAAATAATTTATGAACTTTAACTTTATTTTTTATTTCTTTCACTTTTCATTTCTTTCTATTTTTTCTCTTTATTTTCATTCATTGCATTTTCTCTCAAATTTTTCAAAAACCAAATATAGTCTTGATGTTTGTATAAACAATAGAAAATCTCACAAACTTAGGACAAGTAGAGAGATAAATTAAAACTTCCTTTATATAATGTCAAATGAGCTTACCTATCAAGAATGTGAGATTGAATAGAAACTTTAATGTAAGTATATTACTTTGGTCATCCTATCTTATCCAGATTTACTATATTCTTGAGTGAGATAAAGTAATAATACACAATTAGAAGGACAAATTTGATCATAAATATTCTCAAACTTTTGATTTTTTTTTTTATCAAATAATTATATTGGGTTAAATATTTAAATTTCAAACGATGCATCGAGTATCTATAACTTTCAACATTTATATTTAACCGTTAATGTTTAATTTTATTCAATATTCCCGTAATGTTTTATAATAATTTATCTACCAGGAATACTTTTAGAAGAAATTGTCAATATTAAATTATTTGTTTAAACTTTTAAAAAAAATTAAAAAAATTATTATGATCTACTTTAAGAAGACACCTACATGTCAATTAAAATTAATGTTTATCTTTAATATTTATTTATTATTATTTTAATCTAAAATAGAAGATAATGATTACTGGTTTATATTAGAGTAGAAGATAGATTCAAACGTATATAATTATTCATCATTCATCAATAAGACAAGAATGTCATAATTTCTCAAATTTTTTCTCTTTTTTATAGTATCAAAGTTTGTATCTTCTTCATCGACCTCAAGCAAATTTAAGATCTTGAGGCTTATATATTGACAAGGATATTCTCAACCTCCCTCACTCTAAGTTCCCTTAAAAGTAAATTGAAAACCTTAGTTCTTTTTATTTTTGCTCACCCTTTTTCTTAACACTCGGTTATAAATTCTTGAAAACTTTTTTCTTTAGTTATTTTCCAAACAAAAGGCTTTTTTTT
This sequence comes from Vitis vinifera, assembly GCF_030704535.1. NCBI lineage: Eukaryota > Viridiplantae > Streptophyta > Magnoliopsida > Vitales > Vitaceae > Vitis > Vitis vinifera. The sequence goes on from NC_081813.1 coordinate 6,394,369, forward strand.
CCCATTCGTTGTTCTCTTTTTTAATATTTTTCTCTCATATCCTTTTCATGAGTTTTCTTAATAGCCAAACAACTGCTTTTATATATTAATTTTCTTATTGATTTCTCAACCCCAAAAGCTTTTTTCCTTTATCCTATGTAGAACATCGCAACAGACATCTATATTTATTAGGTAACAAATGTGTTTTTATTTTATATTAGCCAACAACGATGTGATTTCATCTAATAAAGGACTATATAATACTATTAATACTGAATTTATGTATCGAAGAAAAAGAAAATAAAATTCACATTATTAACTCTACAAGAATATTCAAATTTAACTAATGATCCACATATATTTGCAAATTTCTCCTTGCAGCATAGGCTCATGAAAACTTCTTTTTAAAGCTATCTTTAGTTAACTTGTAAACCAGACCATACCAAGGTTGGTACGTGGTTCCTAATCTTAAAATAGAGCACAAAAAAAAAACACTATTAAAATTAAAATTTATATCCAACACAATAATGAAAATATTTAAAAAAAAAACTTATTATTCAAAAAAAATTTATATCTAAAATAGAAATTATTACACCATCTTACTGTTAATTTCGATCTTCGAAAATTTGGCGGCTCCGATTGCGATTTCTATTGCAACCCCGCACCATTCTGTGTACTTCTGCACCCTTGGCCGTCCACACTGCCGGAAAAATGGCCATTAGAGCATGGTTCTCCATTACCAGAACCTTAAACCATCACTTCTTCCATTCTCTCTCTTCACCAAAAACCCACCACTCCCGACTCTTCTCCTCTCAAACCATCCTCCAAGATCCAAACTCACTTTCTTCATCACAATACATAAACGAAATCTCTCGAATTCTAAGCGATTTTCGAGACCCCCACCACGACTTGGAACGTCCTCTCACTGCTTTCTCCCAAAAAATAACACCGGGCCTAGTCGAGCAAGTGCTGAAAAGGTGCAAGAATCTTGGGTTCTCTGCTCACAGGTTCTTTCTTTGGGCAAAAAGACTTCCGGGTTTTGAACATAGCAAAGAGAGCTATCACATTCTTGTAGATATCCTGGGAAGTTCAAAACAATTTCCATTGATTTGGGATTTTCTTTCAGATATGAGAGAAACTCGATGCTGTGAAATTTGCCCCGAAATTTTTTGGCTTATTTTTAGGGCATATTGTAGAGCAAATTTGCCCGGAGATGCTATTCGGGCTTTTCACCAAATGGGTGATTTTGGAGTTAAGGCTGGGGTTGGTGATGTTGATCAGCTTTTGTATGTGTTATGCAAAAGGAAGCATGTGAAGCAAGCCCAAGAGTTTTTCGATAAAGTTAATGTTGAGGTTATGCCGAATGCGAAAACTTACAGCATTTTAATGAGAGGGTGGGGTGATGTTGGTGATTCTAGTGAAGCCCGTAAGTTGTTCGAAGAAATGCGTGAGAGAGGGTGTGCGGTGGATGTGGTTGCTTATAATAGTTTGTTGGAGGCTTTATGTAAAGGAGGGAATGTGGACGAAGCATATAAATTATTTCGGGAGATGGGCTCAAATGGACTTGCCCCAGATGCTTGTTCATATTCAATTTTTATTCGAGCTTATTGTGAAGTGAATGATATTCATTCAGCTTTTCAGGTTCTTGATAGAATGAGGAGGTACAATCTTGTGCCTAACGTTTTTACTTACAATTGTATTGTCAAGAAGCTTTGTAAAAGTGAAAAGGTGGATGAGGCTTACCAGCTTCTAGATGAAATGATTGAGAGGGGTGTTAGCCCGGATTTGTGGAGTTACAATGCAATCCAAGCTTTCCATTGTGATCACTGTGAAGTTAATAAGGCTCTTAGGTTGATTTCTAGGATGGAGAAAGAGAATTGCATGCCGGATCGGCATACTTACAATATGGTGCTCAAAATGCTATTGAGAGTAGGAAGATTTGATAGGGTAACCGATGTTTGGGGGGGTATGGAGGAGAGGGGCTTTTATCCTGCAGCCTCAACATATGCTGTTATGGTCCATGGTTTTTGTAAGAAAAAAGGTAAACTAGAGGAGGCATGCAAATACTTTGAGATGATGATTGATGATGGGATACCACCATATTCTTGTACTGTTGAGCTGTTAAGAAACCGAGTCATAGGGTTAGGGTTCTCAGAGCAGATAGATGTACTTGCAGGTAAGATGGAGCGGAGCACCTCTTGTGTAATACAAGAGTTGTCTAGTGTAATGAGAGGTGAAAAGGCCTCTGGAAGATTAAGAAGTGAAGAGCAAAACCTTCCTAGTGAGGAAAGAGGAGAGGGCTATGAATATACTTGGTTGACTGAAGGATCTAGTTTGAGCCGTTAGTTTGTTTCTGCTTTCACTGTGATTCATCAAAGCCATCATGTCTTGGAGAACACTCTGATCTGTTTTGTAGGTATGAGACCAATATTCCTGGTCCTTGGTAACCATTTACTTATGATCTTTGGATTAGCTGCTATAATGCTTAAAAGCAAAGATATACTAATTTTCTTATGGTTTGCTATTTCCTTATCTCATGGAATGAATAAATGGGAAGCAATCATGTGATTATTTGGTTTGCAGACCATTCTGTGCCTGAGAGAACTGATTGCCAAGCGATCATGTGATCTTTGGATTAACAGAGGTCTGTTAAATGGAGAATTCAGGGTTAAATATCAAGGTTTCAGAGTAGGTGCTTATTTCATATTACTTGTTTCTGTCAGGCACAAGGCTGGTATATTTATGTGGCCTTGGATCCTTTCTCTGGTCAAGGGTAATAACAGTGATAAGAAATCAAGGCAAATGATTAAGCTGAAAGTGAGATGCAACAATGTGGTTTCTCCAATGGCTTTAGATGCTCAACAGTGAAGAAAGGCAGAATCCAAAGAACGTTGGCAAGGATCCGGATAAAATTCATCGGTTTCAGCTGACTTTACATGTGAAGACGCTTGTGCTATTTCTTAGCAGGATTATGTAAGTGCACCTGATGATGATCCACATATAGGGGTCCAATTTCACATTTCCATGTGTTTTTTCCCCTTCTCATTGGATTTCCATTTTTTTTCCCCAAAACTTCCTTGGTGTTCTTTAAATTTTCTTCTCTCATCCCTTCCCTACTTATATTCCCATGTTCGGTCTTCTTGTTCCTTAAACTAAGAATGTGTCTTCTAAAACTTTGACCATAATGTTATTTATCTCCTATCCCTCATTTCTATCTTATTAGAGTGACTGATAAATTATTTTCTGTTGGGTTCTTCACATCTTTTTTTTCCTGTTATGGTCATGAATTATTTTATTTTACGAAAGAGCTGTTGTATTCGTGTTCCATCTTTAAAGCCTGTTTGCTTTCTTGACAGGTATGTTCCAATTCAATTGCATCTATTTGTATTCAAGTTGGTTAAAGCCATAAGACTACCTGCTCATTCTCGAAGTGCAGTGTTTGGACTCCAACAAAGTTGCATCTCATATTTGTTACCTGTTCATGGAATAGAGCATTACTATTGAGGTATGTTCTTGTAGGTCTTTGGTTGAAGGTGGTAGACCAGGAAATGGTCTCCCCAGAATTCTTCTTTGTAATTTTTTTCTAACAAGCAATCATAAGTAGTTTTAGATGTGGCCATGACAAGCTACTGGTAAAACATCTCCTTGATGAATCTATCCTCTTGAAGAGGTTCAATGACTTCACTTGATGAACCTATCCTTTGACCAATAAGAATAAGCCACATGTAAATTTAATATGAATAAAAAATTGAAAAAAACCAATTCTACAAATTACCTTTAAGAGGAAACAATCTCATGCATCTCACATTTACGTTATTTTTACAACAACCAATTATATTATTTAACAAATTATTTTATAGAAGTAAAATATTTAAAATTTTGTGAAAGAAAAGTTGACATTTATTTTATGATATAAAGTTATAATACTAAGACCTTGTGAAAAAAATCATTTATAAATAAATTAAAATAAGTATTTATTGTTAAAAAATAGAATGGTGATCTATCAATTATTAATTGAAAATTGTATTATTAAATTTTTTATTTATTATAATTTTATTTTTTTATAGAGAAGATTAGGTGAAATATTGAAAGTATTTTTTGGGGAAAAAAATTAAAATAAGACAATCATGTAAAATTTTGAGGGTATAGAAAATGTGAGGAGAATATCAATGATGTAAGAAAGGTATGAGGAGTGTCTTCAATTTGTTGTTATTGTTGTTGTTGTTGTTTTTTTTTATTTATTTAAATTTTGATATGTTTTTTCAAAATATTCCATGAATTGGAACTCAATAAAGGTATTTTATTGTTATTTGAAATTAAAAAATCTTAATTTTTTTTTTTAAATGAGAAATATTAAAGGTATGAAGAATGTCTTCATACCCAAAACTTTATAAGTATTCCCAAAACTTTATATCCAAAGTCTTCTTTTAGTTGTGCCTTAGTTTCATCAAGGGCCTATTTACCATATTTTCTTAATCTTGTTTTTAAAAGCTGGTTTTGCTGGTTTTAAATTAAAAATAAAAATAAAAATAGGTTTTTAGTATTTTATAAAATCAAGAAAGTTTGACAAGTTTTTTTTTTTTAAATAAAAAAATATTTGAGTAAAATAATTTTCTAAATAAAAAAGTTTTTTAATAAAAAACTTGTTTGGATAAGTTGTTTTTAAAATTAATTTTTTGTTTTGATTCTGTAAAAACATTGTAAATTCCATTTATATAATATAAATTATATTTAATTAAGGTCTTATTAAAAATAAAAATGATTATTTAATTACAAATAAATTAAAAAATAAATATTTGTTTAGTAAAATATTAATAATATTATTATAATAAAATCATAAATTATATTTTTTATTAAAAAAAATTAATATATGTTAATGTTAACATCTTCTTAAAAATTTTTAATTAAAAATGAATAATAATAATTTAAAATAATAGTTTTTGACAATATTTTATTTAAAATAAATAATAAATAAAGTTCAACTTTTTTTAAATTCATATGGTTTATCTGTTAATTATTTCTTTAACAATTGATTTAATTTTATATTAAGTGGTAAATGGCTAAACAATAACTTTTCACTCAATTATATTATGTCTGAAAATTAAAAAATTGTTTTGGGAAAAATAATTCAACTTTTTGAATTTTTGAGGAGGGGATTTGAAGAAGAATCTTATCTGCACAATGTGAAGGACATTCAATTAGAAGGGTAATTTGGTCCAAATGTTTGTGTTGATAGAAATATCAATTTCATGGAATCTAAGAGAGAAATATTGATATTCCTGGAAATTTTGGTAACAAAAATATTATGGAATTTGGCTAAAAAAAAATGAAAATTTTGGATGAAATAAAACAATCAATAATAATAATAATAATGTAAATTAGGTTGTATAAAAAAATAATATAAGCATGATAGAGAAATATTAAACAATAAAAAAGGATATATGGATGCCCATAGAAATGGAGTTTTTAATGATTTGATATAAATATTTTAATTTTTCCAATAGCTTATTACAAATTGGAATTGACATTTGTGGACAGTAAATATTGATGAAGCATATCTCTTATCCTTAAATTATATAGACATTTTTCAAAAAGTTGTTAGAAAATTGAGTTGAAGACACTCTTACGTTGAGAGATTGATAAGATAGAAGAAGTTTTCATTGGTTTTTTTGAACTTGTATTTTTCACGTGAGGTCAAATAAGACTTGTTTTTATTATGAAATTATTTTTATTATGAAAAATTAATTTTTAAAAATTGGATCATCACTTATTTTTATTTATTTTTAAAATAAAATAAGATAAAAAATAAAACATTATTGTGACTCCATTTGAAAAAAAAAAAACATATTTATGAAAAATGGAGTCCAAATTCGGATATGAGGTTGCTTATTGGGAAAATACTATATGGAAGTCTTAAAAAAAATATTTACTAAATAGAGATGATAGTTTGTTGAGCTATATAGGCCACCAGTCCTACCCGCTCTTAGTGGGACATATATGAGAAGATGGTAATGGAGAATGGTACAATTTTGGGGAAATTTTCAAAACCCAAATCAAATTCGAGGTGAAGATGGATTTTTTACCAACTTACCTCGTCCTATCCCGCCTTCGATACAAAGTTATAGACTTATCCATCAAGTATTACAAAATGCCAAAAAAAAAAAAATCCTTATTATTATGAATTAAACAAGAAATTTAAAACTCAAATAATGATATATCAATATCATAAATTTATGGACAAAAATTGATTTAAAATATCTATTATTTTTCTTTTACATAGAATAATTATTTTCTAATTTTTTTAAGCACACAAATAAGTTCCAAATTAAATATAGAATGTTATGTTTACCAATTAGTTTATCAAAAAAAGAAAAGAAAAAATTCATTTTTTTTCTTTAAAAAATATATTTTATTTTATTTTCACATTTCATAATTGATAAACTAAACGAATAAAAATGAAATTATTCGTTTAAGGTGAAGGCCCAAATGAAATACAAATCAATCCTAACTCTACCTTGTCTCTTCTGCTATATAAACCATCAAAGCTCTTAAAGAATCATCATGAAACTAAGAGCCAGTCTACATAACCATTTTTATTTTTCCTAGAGAGTTGTCCTCTTATCAATATTGTCATCTCAATCGATCAACCCATGCAAAAATAAAAGCCTAACGAAATAATGAGCCTAAATCAATGATCGAAACCAATACCAAGCAATCATCTAAAGCAAAAAGGCCTAAACTCAAGCAATCAATAGCCTAAATAGACAATTATGCAAGTCCAAAATAACAACTAAATATCAAAACCCAAGTCCAAACTAAAGTGTATTTGAATCATTACCCAAACCCATGTCAACAATCCAAGCAAAGGAAGGCCTAAAACATATATCCAAAGCCTAAAATTGAAAACAATTATTGTAGAAATCAAAGGGAGAAATTAACTCATTTTTTGAGCTCTAAGATAGAGAAGAATGTTTGTTGGTAAGGTTTAGTGTGCAGTGGCTATGAGAGGATGTGTGAGGCAGCCATGGCAACATGGGCAATTAGCGGCAACATGGACAATTAATAGCAACTGGTTGTGGGAAAAAAGGTAGGTGTTAGGTATGGGTCTATTGGTAATGGTGGCGAAGTCAACCATACTTGTAAGGAGAGAAAGGGAAATGGAGATAAAAGAGAGAGAGAGAAAGAGAAAGAAAGAAAGAGATAAAGAAGGTTGTGGGGGTCGCCATGGATGTGGAGATATAATAGGTGTTGATGGAATAAAGCCTTAGAAAGCATGATATGATGTAACTATTTTAGATTCATTAATAAATTTATTTATTTATGTTTCTGGCATGGTTTCTTTTTATTATTCCTTATACATTAATTGATTATCTAAACATTCACGTCCATATCACTTGCATTGTATATGACTTAGGTGTATTAAGAGTTGTATAAAGGATACAAACCATGGATTTATTATAAGATGATAAGTTGTTCACAATCGGTTTATGGATTTAAGTAATCTAATAAAAACTATATTGCACTACCTCCTAATTAGAAGGATGACTTGTCTTGATCGTCATAATAGGGTTCTCATGATGAGTGCATTAGTGTGTATGTTTACACATTAGATATGACCTACATTGAATCATGACCTAAGTTTATTAGGTTATCACAATTCACCAAGTTGCTATACTACATAAACTTTCAACATTTAAAAGATGTCGAGTCTGTTCTGAAATCAACAAGAAGCTTTAACTTATAGGTGATTCTAATGTAATCATGTCCCTACGGATTAGGTTAGTGTTGATGTAGGTTAGTGGCAAAAAATATTTTCAATAGAAGGACCATGATATCCCATGGGTTAAGATAATGTATCTCTTTAGGTGATCTAAATGACATATGATAAAGAAAACTATGGTTATAACAATTTCTTTAGTAGAATTAACATATGCTCTTTAGAGCTAATGTATGTCAATTCATTACATAATAAAATGATCTATAATTTAAGGATTAGAAACATAATCTTGATAGGTTAATAACACTACTTTGTTATATTATAGACACCAGTTTATAAGGAGTCTGCATATAATGAATAGTCGATCATAGATCGGAATTATGCCTTACTGTAATTTCATAGGATATTAGGGTGTAATTAATTCTCTTTAATGGAGTGTTGAATCAACTTCAAAATTACATTCTAAGGGAGTCAATTTTTTCTTATGGGTCCTAGTGGTAATAGTTGATTCTCTTTAGTAAAGTGTTGAATCAACATCAAAATTGGATTATAGGAAAGTCAATATTTTCCTATGGGTCCTAGTGGTAGTAGTTGATTCTCTATAATAAAGTGTTGAATCAACTTTGAAATTGGATTATAAAAAAATCAATATTTTCCTATGGGTCCTAATGGTCCCCATTGGAACTCCTAATTCATGATGACATGTTTTATTTTAGGGATGTTGGTTTCCAGTTCATAAGTGTGCATAAGGGTATTTTGGTAAAAGTGTAAGGTTGTATTAAATCTTATGAATGATCTTTTTGAAATGACATTAGAGCTCAATAGGGCTAATTAATTAATTAATTATGACTTAGGTGGATTGGATTATATGACCTAAGCCCAACTAGAACTCAAGTCACTTAAGCTCACAAGTAGCCCTATATAAAGCTCTTAAGGGTTTAGGTTTTAAGACAAAAAAAAAAACCCCTAATTACCCTCAAGAAGGAAGAGAAGCTTACACTTCTATTGTATGTTTAAGTCTATGCAAGGAGAGATCAGGTGAAATAACAGCAAGTAGATGAGATCTATGGCATCTTTGATGACTTCATCAAATTGAATTTGATTTGGGAACATTAAGTAATCTTAATTGTTTTTGAGTCATGTTTACGCTTTGATTAGATCTAAAGAAGCCTAAAGTTAGATTACATGCACACTATTAATCTAGGTATAGGAACAAACCAATCCAAGTTCCCAGGAAGTGGTAGGGGGGTTTCATGGGAAAGAATAGATAAAAAGAAGTATGCTAATAACAAGTCTTAGTAATTACTTGTGAGGTAATGTTATCATATACCTTGGAAAGGGTGACAACATTCCATGAAATATATAATCATGCTTGCATCAAGGTATTAATACTAGCCATAACATACAAGGTTAAGAAAATATTTTTACAATATCAACTCCTTCAATTTAACTATATTTATAATTTTTTAAATTCTTTTTTGATAAAATCATAAGATAATATCAAATAGGAAAATAATATATATACATATATTATTAATTCAAATGATAAAGCATCGTGTTATTAGGATGAATGTCACTTATTAGGACCACACTTTCGAATGTCAGTCCTAACCCGTTATGCTACTGTAGACCCCCCAAGGAGCTGGGGGACTTTTATTATTTCTTTGCTGTTTTTCCGGACGGCTCTCAAGTGGGCTGCTTTCAGGCGGCTGATGGGAGAGGCAGCAGAGAGGCTTGTGGGAGAAGCCAAAGAAAAAGAAGCTAAAGGGAAAAAAAGAAAAAAAAAAAAGAAGGTGGTGGAGAGAGGATGGTTTTCGGAAGATAAGAAACAGAGAGGAAAAGAGCGAGTAGAAGGCAAGTTGTATGATCTTCGCTTGAGGATTCAGGTACGGCGATTATGAGCACTTTCACTCTGTATTTTCTTTATTCTCCTTGTTTGACATCATCGTGCTTAGGCATGGTTTATTGGGTTTGTTAAGATATGTGCTTCGCTTTGCCTCTTCTCTGGGTTTTTAAGGGTTCTTTGTGTAACAGACATGTTGAAGATGGGGTCCCTCTTTCATATTATTATTTTCTTTCTCACTTTCTTGGTTCTCACTGGTTCCAGTTCAGAATCTGCCGAACTCTTAACCCTCTATGACTCTTCTCCAGTGGTTCTTCAAGCAATGTCTCACACCGGTGTTCCAATAGCAGTTTCTGTCAGTGAGGATGACCTCAATGAGGTCCCCGGGAGTGTTTTAATGGTTGAAAGTTGGATCAGAAACCATGTTTTGGCCCACCACCCTTCTACAAATATCACCATCATTGTTGTGGGGAACACCGTTCTCTGTAACAAAGACCAAGAAGACAAGTTGAGGTTGGTTTTGCCATCTCTGAGGAACGTCTATTACTCCCTAACAAGGTGGGATTTGGAGAAAGATATCAAAGTCTCAGCCGCTTTTTCTTCCAATTGTTTAAACCCTGACTCTGTTCTTGATAGAGATGACTTGGCTGACAAAGTTATCAAGCCTCTACTCTCCTTTCTTGAGCTTACAAACTCAACTTACTCTATCAACCCTCCTACAAATTTCTCTCCTTTGTCAGATGAGAGTGCAGGTTTGGTGTCTTCACACTCAGAGTCAATGAAAAAGCTTCGAACGTCAAAGCTGAGGGTTAATGTGATAGTTCAAAGCGCAAAGGAAGGCAAACCCCAGAGCAGGAAGCCCTCATTCATGCATTCCAAGTTTGTAGAACCATACCCAACTAGCTCATCCTCCAAGTCCCATGCACAGGGACACCCTCATATCCTCTCACCCACATATCCATCACCAAGACCCGACCTCCATTTCTTCTTCTTACCCATCTTGCTAACCTTCACACTCATCTTTCTCTCTCTACACCACGTGCCATCTCAAACTCGTTTTCTTCACTCCTCCAACCCACTTCCTTCATCAATCCTCACCCATGCATGGCATCATCGCTCCTCACACTCCCCGAACCTGCAGCCATCCACTCATCACGCCACTAGCTGCCATCACCCGCTCCGGCTATGCGGATGTCTGCACCAGCCACCATGGCAGCAGCGTCTTCTGGACGCCGTCACGGCTCTCCTTTTCATCGTGCCGCCATGGCTCCCCTCTTCATCATGCCGCCGGTGGTGGAAGGCTCCTTTCGAGGTTGACGCGCGGGTGGAGAGACAAACGGAGAAGAGAAGGGCTGTTTGAGCTTTGCCCACATTGGCTTTGGGCTTGGGTTTGAATTTGGAACCCAGGCCCAAGCCTATGTTGAAGTTTGAGGTTAGCCCATGATGGCTTTGGGCTTAGTTTTGAATTTAGAGCCCAGCCCATTTTGCATTATGGGATAGCCCCATAGCTCCCCATGCCTGCTACCCTTATTAAGGTGGCCCAGGTCCACGTCAAGCCAGCCCATTAGGCTCCCCCAAACTTTAAGTAATTTTATAAAAACCTTTGATATCCATGATTAATTAGTTTATTCATCCCTTTCATTTGTTATCTAAGTTTATGTCTACCAATTTAGTTAGCCCAACTTGAAGACAATTAAAGGACAAATTATTAAGGTTGGATGTCCTTTCAAGACACAAGATAATTCATATTTCGCCTTCCAATTTTTAAATTATGTCTAAATCACCATATATAAAAAAAACTTTTGTATGAATTAATTTATATTGGACTCAAGGAACTTTCTATACTTCTAAACTTTAATTCCTATTTTCAAAACTTAGGTCTTTAAGTAATTTTTCAAAAGTCCCGTGCCTTAATTTAATTCTTCAAATATTCGTTTAAGTCTCATTTTCGTTAATTAGAATTATAATCCTACATTTATTTAGTTAATTAAAAGTATAATCCTTCAAACACACTCATATTTTAATTTAATTTTTCAATCCTAAAAAATTCTTCAAAGACCTTTTTAAATCTCATTTTCATCAACTAGAATTACTATCCTACATTCATCTATCTATCTAGTCTAATCCTTCCAAAATCCCCAATCTTCATTTAATCTCTCGCTAACTCGTTTCAATCTTATTTTCGTCACTTAGAGTTCCAATCTCGTATTTATTTAGTTATTTAAAGTCTAATCCTTCGAACATCCCGTTTTTTTTTAATTTAATTTTCAATCCTAAAATTCTACTATTTGTCTAAATCTTATTTTCATCAATCAGGATTATTATCTCATATTCACCTATTTATTTAAAATCCAGTTCTTCAAAAATCTCTTGTCTTAATTCAATTTTTCAATCCTAAAAATTCTACAATTCGTCTAAATTTTATCCTCATCAATTAAAATCATCATTCCATACCTATTCAAAGTCCAATCTTTCGAAAACCCCATGTCTTAATTCAACTTTCAATCCCAGAAATTCCATTATTCGTCTAAATTATATTTTTGTTAATTAGGATTCTTGTTCCGTATCTATTTATTTATATAAGGTCTAATTCTTCAGGAAAATCCAATTTTTGAACTAAAACGACAATCCCAAAAATTCTACTATCCATCTTTATTCACTTAAATATCCTTCTCGTTCATTAGTATTATAATCTCATGCCTACCTACTTATTCAAAGTCTAATCCTTTAAAGATCCAACGCCCTAATTCAAATTTTCAATTAGAAAGATTTCGCTATTATTATTATTATTATTATTTTTATTTTATTTTATTATTATTATTCGTTCAAACATTGTTTTTGTTAATTAGTATCATTATTTCATATTTATTTATTTATTTATTTCAATCATAAAAATTCAATTCTTCAAAACCGGATTTCCAAATTCAATCTTTATACTCAAAAATTCCACCATTCACTTTTTATTCATTTAAATATCATCTTTGTTATCATTATTATAAATTCCACGTTTAATTATTTCTTTCTTCTAAAAATTAGAATCCAATTATTCAAAGATCCGACTTTCAAACTTAATTTTCAAAATCCCATTATTCACTTTCATTCGTTCAAACATCACTATTGTTAGAATCCGATTTTCCAATTTAATTTTCAATCTCACAAATCTCACTATTCACTATTCATCCGTCCAAATATCGTTTTGATTAACTAATAACGTTATTCCATATTTACCCATTTATTTCTCTTCAACATCTCAATCATTAAAGTCTAATTCTTCAAAATTCCGATTTCTAAATTTAGCTATCTAAAATTCCAAGTGTCCTATCTCCGAACTTAATTTTCAGTTTCCCATGCTCCAATTCTTGTATTTATCCCGCTACTTATTATTATCATTACCATTATCATCTTATTCATTATTTCTATAAAGTCTGCCTTCGAATGATTTCTAAGATCTCCAATTTTTATACATCAACTTTCATAATTTCCACGTCTCAAATAACTTACGATTCTGATCCCTTTCAAAATTTAACTCCCATATTCTCGATTTTCGTAACTTAGTCTTTCTCAAAAATCCCGAACTTTCAACTAATTATTCAAAATCCCAATTTTCTTTCAAATTTAATTTCTAAAAGTTTTCATTCTTACATCTAATTCCTAAGAATCCAATTTTCAAATAATCTCTAAAATTCCAATTTTCAAATGAATTTCAAAAATCTAGTTTTCTTTCGAACAATTTTAATTTCCGTTTGGTGATGCATGTGATATGTTTCGTGCTCTATATTGTGCACTAACCTCATTTTTATGATAGCGCATTGCTCGTTCGTGACCCAGGTACGCATCTACTCCTATTCTAATCATTCTCTATTACATGTTTTGATTCCCATATGCGCTTAATCGATTTGAGTACCCATTGATTTTCCTATTGATTGCCACGTCAGCTTCATTTTATTAGTAGAGACCCGACTTTAGGGACTTAGAGGGGTGCTATGATCTTAACCGTACCTTCCCGATAAGTAACCTGACCCCCGAACCCGATCCGGTTTTTCACAGGCCACCTTTTCCAAAGTAAGGAGTCACACTTAGGGTTTTTCTTTCTTATTTTGTTTACCCTTTTAAAAATAAAACAAAAATAAGTGGCGACTCCAAGTCAAATTTTCTTAATCAAATAAAAATCAATTTTTCAAAATAAGAATCAAGCTCGCCATCGAGTGGAAAACGCATGAGCCAAAATGCGGGGTCCACAGCTACTTTGACGGGTCTCTTTAGGTTATTATTATTATTAATTTTAAATAATAAAAAAATTGTTGTGGAGTTGAAATATTTAATAGAAAATAAAATACAACCTAAAAGAAAGGTAGGATCGGAGATGGTGAGGAATGGCTGTTTCTTAAAAAAAATAAAAAAATAAAACAAAATATAAAAAAATCTCACCGACATTGAGATCTAAGCTATAAATATCATATCCCAGTGTTTGAAATCTAATAACACAAGACTTAAATATTTTTCGACGATCCATCCGATAGTTCTCTTCGGCTCAGACAAACCCTAACTTTAGTTATCTTCTTCCACGGACAGACCGAACCCTTATCACATAAATCCACTCGCCCAGAATCGGATCAATCGATCAATCCTTTCCTTTCCCCGTGATCAAATGATTGCCTTCACAGTGAAACCTCTTTTCAGCATTGTGGTCCTCACTCTCACGCTCGTCGTTGCCACCTTCTTGATATCCCCTCCTTCGCCCTTTTCTCAATTCTCCCTTTCTCCCACCTCACCCAGGTATGTTTTTTTTTTCCCCGGCAATCAATTAAGCTATGATATGGGATCAATTTTGTTTTTTAGCTTCTATTCAAATAGAAACCAGAAAATATCAACTTGTGGTTGGGATTTTGTTTATTATATTTTGCTCAGTTTTCTTGGCACCCAAACAGAGTGCAAAGTTATGCTTTTTTACATTGCTGTATTCTTATGCACTGCATGTTTGACAAATCGAAAGTTAACTTCACGCAGTCGAAAATTTGATATTTGGAGTGTGCGAAGGCTTGTGGAATGGAGACCTTGCAAATGGTGGCTAGATGGAGATTTGACAGGTTAGTAGAATTTTAGTTTATTTTGTTTTATTTTTTCTGTTTGAAATATTTGGGGTCATAGGGACAACCCATGATTTGGTAGTTCTTCAGCATGTGAATAATTGGAAATCTAGGATATGTTTTATTAGTAGGGAGGAAAAAAAAATGCTGCATTCTGAAAAAAAGAATAACAAGAATATGATTTTCTTGAACTGTTTTTGGAATGAAGAAAATATTGGTTGCAGTTGACCATTATTTAATTTCCTATCCTTGATTTTGCAATGGGAATATTGAGAGCTCAAAATGGAGTGTAAATAAGACCACCATTTGTAATACTTGGGATATTTGAGCATACAATTTTATGGTATAATTTGGGATCTTTTATTTCTTTTGATGAAAAAACAGGGTAGGTAGAACATTCTGGGAACAACTCGAGAATTTTAATAGAATGCTTGCGGATAGTAATGAGGGCAAGGGTTACTTTCTGTTTGATTTTTGATATTCTGAGTCAAATGTAATTGACTTTCATTGCAGAAAATTGCATTGGTTTTTTGTTGAAATGCTGCAGCTCTTCCAGCAAAGAATAATGGATATATTAGAGTGGATTGCTATGGTGGACTCAATCAAATGAGGAGGGATGTGAGTACTTAGAATATCTCCACAATTGCAATTTTCAGGTCTGTGCAAAAACTACTGGATTTTTATTGCAGCCAAGGTAAATATGGGCATTGTTTGTGGTGGTTGCAGTTCTGCGATGGTGTTGGCATTGCTCGTTTGCTGAATGCAACTCTGGTTTTGCCAAAGTTTGAAGTCGCTGCATATTGGAATGAATCAAGGTAATCTAAGGGATTGCTGAAAATACTATTATAACTGATTTTCAAACTTAATGAAGAATTGAAGAAATTAGAAATTAGATTTCTCATCTTTTATCAAAATAAAGGATTATAATGTTTTTTGTTAATGTAATTTCATTTTTATTTTGTGGCAGTAGAAGAATAAATATTACTCAATGAATGGTAATTGTGGTTGTAAATTGTGAAAAAAACTTGTGTAGCACAACTTAAATGAACAGAAAATGGAATGAGTATATATCATCACAACGATTTCCTCTGTTGGACTTGGGACTTGGTTTTTGAGGTTTGATTGCCTTGTTTACTGCTTATGTGGCCAGGTTGCTAACAGATCTTTTTTAATCAATACTCTCTTACTGCACAAGAAAAATGAGGAAGTAGGAAAGAAAGGTTAAAATCAAGCATCAAGCAAATGAAAATAAAAACAAAGCCAGCAAAATTACAATCTACTCTACTTACCTCCAAAACATTCACACCTGATTACAATCAATACATGTAGAATGGAAAATGTACCGGTTAGTAATTATAAATCATCACAAGGGTGAATTTCAGGTTATCTGTAATCCTGAAACCGCATAAGAAAAGATGGCCTCAGCGGCTCAGCCAATGAGTTTTTAACATGAGTCCAAAAATAGGTAGAGTTGGAACATATAAGTTATGGTTACTGAATATGTGGTATGATGCCTCATTTGTGAATCTCATTATACTAGGGGAGTCCATTGTACAATGGCATCAGACTTGATTAGTCGTAGGCAGTTAGCTTAACTTACAGGGCCTGTTTATATTATTTCCCCCCTTGGACTTGGACTTGATGGAATCCAGGAAAAGCCATCTTTTCCCACAACAATGCCTTTGTTATGTGATCCAAAATAGTTTAAATTCTCTTTCATATTGCTGTTTGTTTTGTGGAAGTTTGTTTATGTTATTTTCCCCCTTGGACTTGGACTTGATGGAATTCCGCAACAATGCCTTTGTTATGATCCAATGTAGTTCAAATTCTCTTCTATATTGCTGTTTGTTTTGTGGAAGTTTTCTTGATTGGTAACTTGATTTACTGAATCTCTATATGGTGATACTTAATGAAACTCCAAAAAGGCCAGAGTTTTTAGATAGGAAACTCTGATCCCTTCAAAGCCAATGATCTTCTCTCAGCTTCCCTTTTGGATCTTTGAAGGTAGGAGATGGGTGGCTTAGCTCAATGTGGGGCAAGGGGGCTTGTATTTTGTTTTCCTCTCTCCCTTGGTTGCCTGTTTTGGCATCAAATGTATACATTGTGTATATTGCACCACTTGCTTAGCACTATTAATATATATTTACTCTTTTCCTGTCCAAGAAAAAAAGGTAGGAGATAGGACTTTCCAACATATTTAGTGTGCTCTAGATCTGTCCCAATGAAGGTGTTCTTATTTTATTCTTTTTATTTTTATTTTTTAAATTTGTTATGCTTCTGTGGATGTTTTCATTAATAAGATTTAACTACTTATTTTCTGATGCCATATAGGCAAGTTCTCTCAAAATGTTGTTCCTTTTACATTTGACTGTTTGGAGAAGAATTTATAAAATATCACATGGATGCTAGTTTTTAATTTTGTCAATGAATCTACAACGATTTGTACCTTCTTTTTTTTGCTGTCATCTTTTTCTTCCTTTCTTTATTGTTCTTTTGATAAGCAAAGAGAGGGGAATTCTTTTCTAAGCTTTTGAAATCAACAATATTATGGCATAACTCTTTTGTGTGCCTTCTCAGTGGTTTTGCAGATGTGTTTGATGTCGACTACTTCATTCAACAGATGGATGGCTATGTTAAAGTTGTTAAAGATTTGCCACCAGAGATTGCATCAAGAGAACCTTTTAGAGTGGACACAAGTAAACGGAAAGGCCGGAAAGGCCAATTTGATTACATTGAAAGTATTCTTCCTTCTTTACTCGAACATCATTACATTTCAATCACACCAGCAATGAGCCAAAGAAGGGACAGGTACCATATCATATTTTGGCATTGTAGTTACACTAATTTGACTTGGAGACAATTGTTGCATTGATTTCAAAGGGTCAAAACAATCAGACCATATTAGGTTATATCCAATCGCAGTACTGCCAGAACAAATGTAAAAATCGGTTTTGGTAATTATGATTGTGTATCATGTTTAAACTTCCTTCAGGTGCAGAGAAAGATATTGTTTTTTAGGAGGTGCAGAAAAATATATTTTTTTTAGAAGGTGCAGGGAAAGAGAGATTGAAATTGGATCCTGGTTCTGTTGTATATTTTTCTGATATAATTGTATAAGTCTGTAAGCACTACTTCTGTTATTCGGGGGTGTCTAAGTAACAAATTTAAATTACCTCTCCAACCAAGAAAAAAGTTTGGTGATATTGTTATCCTCTTTTTATGCACTATTCTTTAATCCAGGCATGTGTGATTTCATCCTTGTTCTGAAACATGATCTTGTAGGTATCCTCTGTACGCCAAGGCTGCCCTCTGTCAAGCTTGTTACAATGCATTACGCCTTACCAAAGTGTTGGAGGAGAAAGGTGCTGAACTTCTGCAAGCCATACCAAAACCATTTCTCTCCCTTCACCTTCGCTTTGAACCTGATATGGTTGCTTACAGCCAATGTCAGTACCCAAGCCTTTCACCTGCCTCCTTGGAATCTGTTGATGCTGTCCGAGGAGATCGAAAACCCTGGGCTGGAGAGATGGCCACAATTTGGAGAAACCGTGGGAAATGCCCCCTTACCCCGAGTGAGACAGCTTTCATACTTCAAGCACTTTCCATTCCAACAGACACGAATATTTATCTGGCAGCTGGAGATGGTTTGATGGAAATTGAAGGACTAACTTCTATCTACACCAATGTATTTACCAAGTCTAGCCTCCTTAGTGGCGAGGATTTCACAAGCATGCATGGGAATACAAAAGCTGCACTGGATTATTATGTATCTATCAACAGTGACTCCTACATAGCTACGTATTTTGGAAACATGGACAAGATGGTTGCAGCAATGCGAGCTTTCAATAGAATGTCTAAAACTGTTTTCTTAAGTAGAAGAGCTTTTGCTGAATTCACTTCGCAGGGATTGAAAGGGAAGGAATTGATGGAAGCCCTGTGGAAGGTTCATGGTGATGATTTTGGCATGGGGAGAGGATATGCTTTGCCAGACTGCTTCTGTGAGTTCAAATTGTGACTTAAGGTCCAGATTATAGTTCTGTCTGATTAGTTTTAATTTTTTTTGTAATGTGTTAGTGAGGATTAAAGTGCCCTCTCCATACATGTTTCTTACTCAGAATATCTGGTGGGGCCAGAGATTCTCGGCATCAGCTACTTAATTGCTTATGCAAATTCTGTAACTTATAATATCCATTTTGACTAAATCCCTCTATTGATGTGTGAACTGTGGGGGCAGCCAAAAGGCAAAATCTGTATGTTGGGTTGGAGACAATTTGGAGATTACACGAAAATGAAGGCATCTTAATTCATATTATTTTCTTAAACAGATTTATAATGAGGTGATTTTATGCCTTCTGTTTGTGAGATTGCCTTTATTGCCAGTCTAATTGATCATAGAATGAAATGAGATAACCTAGAATTTGTGTAACCAACTTGTATGCAATTGGTTCATTTCGTAACAGGATCACAGGCCTTTTACCCGCTTGGTATTTTGAAATTGTAAGCTTGAGAAGCATAGTCTGTTTTGGGAATAGAGTTCAAACTTGTAGAAAGGTGGACCGTGGACACCAACCAACCTGCATTTCCATCTCCTCCTTCCTTTCCTTTGGAAATACTGCATACAGCTTGACACCCGCCAATCCAGGCGTGATTATATCACTTTTAACCTACTATGGAGGGTGCGTACATGCATGGTCCACACGTTCTTTGGCCCAAATTCTGTCATGTGAAACTTTGATCATTTTCACAAAAGTGTACCCCATGATTTTCAGCCGCCATAGACCAAATGCCCTACCTTAAATTTGCTTCCACACTTTCTCGTAGTCGGCCCCGTGTGTGGAATCACGGACTTCTTGGCTCTTATCTTCCTTAATTACTCATTGTATCCACTTTTATGGTTTAATTTATCTCACTTGCAGCTCACTGTTATGACTTATGATACTTGTTTGCTAGCCAAGAGTTCTCCTCAAAAGAATTCAAATTACAAACTCATATATGCAGTTAAATGACCCGTGAAACCACGTCCTTTTTGAGTGGTTGCTTTTAGTCACGGCACCTCGAATGCCAGGGTAACATACAAACCATATATTATGGTTGACATGACACTAATTAGTCACAACCCCTTGTGATGATTTCATAGAGATGAGGTAACTATTAATATTGCAGTATAGCTGTTAGCTTTCGGCTGTTAAGATCAACCATCTAGTTTCCTCCATAATGAGAACAGCATTGAGTGACCATGGAAAAAAGCTATGCAACTAGCGGTTTTTCAAGAGTATAAATGTGGCATCTCAGTAGCAATCCAGCATAACATATTGGTAGTACTGTTGTCTGTGAGTGCTGCAGGGCAATGGGGCTGTGGGTGGTGGCCATCTTGGTAGCTTTGTTCTGCAAAGAAGCAAGCCTGGTACATGGGGACATTGGCACTGCAAACTCCTACAACCCTCCTTATACTCGTAAGCAAACTCTTTATCAAGTGAAGTGTGTTTTTATGGAAGTTTTGGTGTTTAATCATTTGTTATTCTTGCAGCTACTAGGTGTAATGGGAACAGGCAAGATCAGTTTCCACCTGGCAATCTATTTGTTTCAGTGAGTGAAGGCTTGTGGGACAATGGTGCGGCCTGTGGGAGACGTTATAGGTTAAGGTGCCTGAGTGGAGCTAAAAAGCCATGCAAGGATGGAACAGTTGATGTCAAAGTGGTTGATTTCTGCTCAGTCAGGCCCTGCCCCTCTACGCTTCTCTTGTCCAACGATGCTTTTGCAGCCATTTCACACTCTCCTAGCATGAAAATAAATGTGGAGTACATACAGTAAGTCTTTGAAAGAAATCTTACGCTGACAGTTGACTCATCTGCTTCCGATTCCTTCTTCCTTTGTTTAACTCTCTGTCACCTTTCATTGCAGGATTTGACAAAGAACTGCAAAAGGCCGAGTCACATCGCCAGCACAATCTGCTTGTAACTTGGGAACTTTGTGGGATAAACCAACAAAAGTGTGGAGAACAATGCAGAATTGTGATTAAAAAAACCAAGTAGTAGTTGTTGTAGTAGTTTCTGTTATTGCACGAGGATGCTTTCATTTGTAACTTTTTGCAATGGATATTTCCAAAGACGCTGGTTATAAGTGAGCTCTTAATGAAGTGAGAAACGATGTCCAAAGTCGCATATAAGTAGTTCTCTTTTAAGATCATATAACGCAGTGGTGTTGCATGAAGGCAATGCAGCTTCTACTTTTGATATTCCAAGGGTGAACAATGCACAATGTGGCTAGTTGTGAATGAGAGAATGTTCACTATCTGTTGAGACTTTGCTCTCCTAAAAATATGAGGTGATATATAGGATGAAATTCAGATAAGAAGGAGATATTGCAATGTTGAA
The DNA here is from genome assembly GCF_030704535.1 of Vitis vinifera. Classification (NCBI taxonomy): domain Eukaryota; kingdom Viridiplantae; phylum Streptophyta; class Magnoliopsida; order Vitales; family Vitaceae; genus Vitis; species Vitis vinifera. The sequence goes on from NC_081813.1 coordinate 6,415,369, forward strand.
TTCAAGACACTTCAACCATATCAAATTCCAACACATGCAATAAACCACTGTATATATTGTGGATCTAAATCTTACAATTTAAACTTTTGAGATGGCGGGAGGTCACTCAATTTATTAATCCTAAAAGGATGCTACTTTATTTCCCAATTATTAAGTCCAAAAGTGTAATAAAGTCTAAAAGAGGCTACATGTGAGGGAGGTTGTTGAAGCGCACAATATGTGTTATAGGTCTAGATCATACAAACTTAAACTTTTAGTAAAATTGGTTGTTCAACTACGTCAATTATGTATAGACTTGGATCATATCTTCTCTCAAATAAGTAAAGAAATTAGTACTAAAGAAGAAGAAATGAATAGAATTATATATGACATCTCACTTAGGGGTTAAGGGAATGAATGGTGCTGAATCCTTGTTTCTGAAGAGTTACCATGATTTGGGTTTGTTTCTTTTAGGCGATAAATTAACTGGGGTGCTTCTGAGTTATCTTTAGGGATCTCAAGTCCATCCAAAAGTGTGTTTCTTTGTGTAGGAAGCATGAAAGTAGATCCTTACAACCAGTCAACTCATGAAGGGCCAGTCCATGGCTAACTAGAGTGTTGCTTGTGCATGATCCATAGGGAGGAGATGACAAATCATATTCTCATCCATCATGAAGTACTTGCATGCTGCGGCATTTCTTCTTTCCCTTGATGCTCCTGCCGTGAGTAAAAGATTAGTTGTTGGGTTGGTATGATAGCCTTGTGAGGAAAAGCCACAAAAAGTTGTGAGGGATGGCCTTTTAATGGTTGTTTTGGTGCTTTTAAAAAAGCAAATAACTAAAAAAATTTGAAGATGCAGAATCATGTGAACACAAAAGAATCGTTATCAAATCTGTGTTTGAGTGAGCTAAAGATCTTTAATTAGGGGTCGACACTCTTCTTTTCTAGACCTCATGAGGGGTTATGATGCTGTATGGTTTTTTCTTTTTCAGCTTGAAGCATTTTTATACACTTCTGCATATTTGGGTTACATCCTGCTCTTTACATCCCCTTGATATTACACACTATTAAAGCCTGAAGGTTAGAGAAGAGTTCAAAACCTAAGGGCATGATTGGTCTATGTTTCTAAAAATTGGAAACATTTTTCTAACATAAAACACATTTTTTGGAGTCTGTTTGATAGGAATTTTAGAAAATACTTCTAACATTTTTAATACTTGAAAATTTTTATCATTCCAATATTAAAAAAATTAGATACGTTTTTTAAAGGTACTCTTAATAGACTTGTAACATTTTTTTTAATTTATTTTGAAAATAAGTTGTTTTTAAAATAATTTTCAAATATTTTTGGATTTTTTTATATAATTTTCTAAACGACAATTAAAAAAGTAAAAAATACTTTAAAATCTTTCACATGTCTGAAATAAATTCATGGAACATAAGGTAAAAACATAATTTTTTATATTTAACTTTTCAAATAAAATTTGTTCATTAAAATAATTAAAAATTATTTTTAAAATTTTAGAACTTGTTTGGTTGTGTGATTTGAAAACAATTTTTTGTTTTAAAAATAAAGAACGGTTTTTTAAAAATTTTAACACTATTTAATTGTTATTTTCTAAAAATAATTTTTGAAAACAAAGTAAAATAAAGAACAATTTTTAAAAAATAAGTAAGGATTGTTTTTATCAATTTTTAAAAACAAAATAGAAGATATGAACCTATTTTCTAAAACTTGTTTTTAAATTAAAGAATAAAAAATAGTTTTAAAAATAAGTTTGGCATTATGTTTTAAGTTTTGAAAACAGTACCAAAAACAAGTAAGGAATTGAACCACAACGTAAGGAAATGTACTAATGATTTACTTTTGGCATTTCAGTGAATTGGACCAGAAATGCCTGGTTTCCCCAGTACTAACTAGACAAACCCCACTCAGACTTCCTTTTGCCTTTCTGAAAATGTCGGAGTGTGAACGTTTCCAACGCCTAGCAACATTGACTTCATATGTGAACCTCAATCATGGTTCAAATATTCATCAAGTGAAGGCACATGGATACTTTAATGGGGCAAAACCAGCATGTTAGCCAATCTATTTAAGATTGCTCTTGGCTGTATTTTTCTTTGAAGTCCTATTTTTTTCAAAAAAATATTTATATTATAAATGATTTTTTAATTTTTTTAAAATATTTTTTAAATTTTGTCAAATATTCCATTTCTTTTTTCTTTCAAAAAAAACTGTCAAACTGACTAATTTTGTAGATACAAAAGAGCCGCCGCAAATTAAGGTTGACCACGTAGGTGGCCGGATCAGACTCACCTACAAAGTGGAAAATATAAGTCCATAATTAAAGAGCTACAGTGTAGTCAAATAACAAGGCTGACCCACCAAACAATATCCTTCATTGACTGGCAAAAGGATGTACAATAAATGATTGAGCTATTCTCTGTAAAATTCAAAATCTGACCATACAGTAGAGAAGCTAAACAAAGAAAAGTAAGGAAATGCAACTGGCAACTACCACCAGTTACAAGACACAAAAATGGCAGCTACAGATGGAGGTCAAAATTCCCCAGCAAAAAAAATGTAATTTTAAGGCTTTACACTTGGCTAGTCAATCTGCTACCTGATCAGCTGAGCAGGGATTCCAATAGAAGTGCTCCCAAAATATAGCTAGATCCATGATCTGCTGCAACCACATATCATGCTTCAAGAGTCACAGCTTTTCCTTAAACAACCAAGGAAATAACAGTATTAGAACCTTCATCCAGTGGTAGGTTGGACAATCCCAAAGATTGAACCAAAAATGCAAGGATTCCACAAGGGCCTGAATCTGTGTCACAAATGGCTGAACCTAACTTAGCATGCATGGAAAAAGCCTTGATGCACCCTCATGATCTTTGATTGCTCTCATAATTTCCGTTCTTCCCAGGTTGTTGAATAGCAACTGTCAAAGTTTAAACTTGAGAACACTAGTTGGACATGGTTTTCACTCATCAGCTTGCACCTCCACAACACTGGTTCTTGGAAGAATAAGAAAGGCATCATTGGAGCAACTTCAAACTCAATTGAACGCCAGAGAAGGCATCCGTAACTGAAATCCAAAAGGAAAATGGAAAGCTGACAGCATCTCACAATGCCACCATAGGCCTCCACCTATGCTCACAAAATCTGGTATTCCTCTCAAGCCAGATTGCTCAAACCAAAGACAGACAAATGACTTAGCCATAAAATTTGCCTCTGGCATGCCCCCAAAATGCAATATTCAGCGTATCTACAATGGTCTTCGGAGGAATCCAGTCCATTCCTGCAGGCATAAATACTGTGTATCAAACCCCTAATACAACTGAGTAATGAAGCAAGAGATGATCCACTGACTTACTACAGTCCAGGAACATAATACAATCACCTATCAGAGCCACCTCACTAAATCGCCTCAACTACAACATGACATTGTTGCTAACCTTTTTATTCTTAATAGACCAACCAGAAGCCTTTGACTTTTGGTGTGGCTGTTGATTAAAAAAAAAAGGTTACAAGTATGTTAAAAAACTAAACAACACAACACAACACAAATATTCCCTTACATAACTGGAAAGCAATGTCATTTTTCTCCAATATCATGCAAATATAGTTGATTAGAAGAGTACAATAATATGATCTATCAGCACTTGAAAGACATCAAACTGATAATATGCCTGCACTAACACTGATAAAATGGTATTAACTCATAATTACAAGAAGCTATTCCCAACTGCTTTGAGAGCACAATCTGGAAAAAAAAAAAACCTATAATAAAGAAGTTGCAAAAATTTTGACTGCTGAAAAGATCAACAAAGGTGATATCGTACTTCAGGTTTTTAATGACAGAAGGACTGCAGAAGATGTATTTGGAAGCATTACTCCATGGGCGTTATTGAAGGTTATAAGGGGAATTTTGTGATATTATCAGAATAAGATAGTAATTTCACTGATGTAACTTTCTGATTGCCAACCATATACTTCATATATTAAAGCACCCATGATAATCACTTACTACTTCAGAAGTCAATTTTTGCTATCACTTCAGGAATGCCATAGTAAAAGGGAATGCTTAACTAAAATGCAGCAAACATGGTAACGTCATCACACAATTCCCATGGTTGAGAAAATATATGTTGAACTGTGGATGTTGCCTATCAGTCGTATTCAATATCACTCTTAATGTTGACAATAAGTAAAACAGGGAAATGGAAAAACTACACGATATTGTGTTTCTCAGTCATAAATTTGGCATTAGAAGAGCAATCATACATAAAGATTTGCTAGTGTTTTTTTGTCTGCTGGTGATGGGGCTCTTGGTCTTGGCAATATTAGCCACTTTTATTAGGCAAGAAGCAAAGCCTAGTCCTTGTGGACATTGGCTCTGCAAAATTGTACAGTACTCCATGCATGCATGCATAAGGCCCTATAGTTGAACAAGCAAGCACCAACTGCAACACACAAATCATAAGGGTCACAGGAATGTCAAGTAAAAAAGGGAAAATCATTTGACATAAGTTCTTTTAAAAAAAAAAAAAAACAAAAAACAAAAAGGAATTTTCTTGTTTAATCCTTAGCTATTTCTTCCAGCTACCCGGTGTAACAAAAACAGGAAAGATCAGTTTCCACCTGGCAATCTAGTTGTCACAGTGTGAAAAGGGTTACGGGATAATGGGATGACTGTGCAGCACTAACAAGCCATGTAACAGTGGAACTATTGATATCAAAGTGGTTGATTATAGCCAAAAGGCACCATGTCCATCCACACTTCTATTCTCCAGTAATGCTTTTGCAGCTATTTCACACTCTTCTAACTGGAAAATTAATGTTGAATAAATACAATAAATCTTTCTTATTGAAAGAAATGTTAGCTACAACTGGTATTTCCTTTTTCCATGTTTAGCCTAGTATCACCATTTATTGAAGGATTTGCCAAAATACCACAAAGAATTTTCAACAAAAACAGGAAAGATCAATTTCCACCTAGCAATCTAGTTGTCGCAGTGTGAAAAGGGTTGCGGGATAATGGGATGACTGTGCAGCACTAACAAGCCATGTAACAGTGGAACTATTGATATCAAAGTGGTTGATTATAGCCAAAAGGCACCATGTCCATCCACACTTCTATTCTCCAGTAATGCTTTTGCAGCTATTTCACACTCTCCTAACTGTAAAATTAATGTTGAATAAATACAATAAATCTTTCTTATTGAAAGAAATGTTAGCTGACAATTGGTATTTCCTTTTTCCATGTTTAGCCTAGTATCACCATTTATTGCAGGATTTGCCAAAATACCACAAAGAATTTTTCAAAATCATCATGCCAGATCAATCAGCTTGTCGCTCTATGGGATAACAAATAAGACATGGAGAATAATTTGGCATTGTGATAAAGAGGTTGTTTGCATGCTAACATGCAATTTTATTATTGTTGTTCTTGTCCTCCTTGTTGCATAAGGATATTTTCGTGTGTGAGCTTTCTAAAGAGCTGCCAATAAGTCAAAAATGACATGAGAGCACTTGCAACTTTCTTTTGTCACATAAATGTAAGGTGTTCCATAAAAAGAAATGCAACACCTATTCTTGATATTCTGAAGGTGCATAATGGGCTACATTGCATGGATACATGTCGATGAGAGAAGTAACCAAGGCTCAAGTGGCAACCAGTTGGGTGGGAATGGGAGGTTGCAAGTTCAATCCATATTAAAAATCAAAAAATAAAAATTAAAGAAGAAGAAGAAGAAGAAGAAGAACTTTCCTTTGCCATATAAATGTTAGGTGTAACCATAAAAAGAAATGCAACACCTATTCATGATATTCTAAAGGTGCATAATGGGCTCCATTGCATGGATAAATGTCAATGAGAAGTAACCAAAGCTAAAGTGGAAACACCTATTCTTGATATTCTAAGGGTGCATACTGGGCTACATTGCATGGATACATGTCAATGAGAGAAGTAACCAAGGCTCAAGTTGCAACCAATTGGGTGGGGATGGGAGGTTGCGAGTTCAATCCATATTAAAAATCAAAAAATAAAAATAAAGAAGAACAAGAAGAACAAGAAGAAGAAAAGGCTCAAGTGGCAACCAATTGGGTAGGGATGGGAGGTTGCAAGTTCAATCCATATTAAAAATCAAAAAATAAAGAAGAAAGAAGAAGAGTTCAGTCCTAAAATCCTTCAAACAAAAGGCATTAAGGTAAGGATTTGAAGAATGCACTGTCAAGTTTAAAATAAGGGAGTTGTGCTTCACCTTTAAGGCCTAACTCAAGTAGCATAGGGTTTGGTGGGATGGGGAGGTATATATATATATATATATATATGTATCAGTCTCAATAATTGATATAATTGATTCAGGAAGTCTCAAGGTGCATCAATCTTAGTATTCTAGATTGATATGGGGTGATATTCACAATATGCTAATTAAAAAGCTAAAAAAACTTCTAAGCAAATTATTAAAATTATGAGAACATAAATAAAACTAGGTAGACTAAAAAAATTAATAAATTAAACATCTATCACATTTAACATTATTTAAATAGTTGTAAAAGCATGCATTTTGATTAACATTATAATATTAAAAATTAAATATTCATAAATTGATACTGAGTCTTAGTTCTTAGAGCATGCTAAAGCAAGCAATTTTCAAACATGTTTCGTATTACAAATGCCCAATTGTAGGAGACATAATTCACTGATAAGTTTCAAATTTTCAGAATGTTTGCTAATATTAAAATTTATTTATTTCAATAGAATTGAGCCTATCCACTCCACTACAAAAAAATCATAAGTCATCACGGCATCAAACTTGATTGAGTGGGTGCGTTGTGCCTTAAAAAGCATGAAACATTAAGAAAACAATAATAAATGTGAATAATGCTTCAAAAGCATGTGATCCAAAAGTGTTATTTCAATGTGATTGGTGAGTCTATCTCACTTGCCTAAATGAAACTTGGGCCTCACCTCTACATCAAGCTAAGTGATCACACAACCTTATTCAAACCCACCGACACACCAAATCACATAAAACAAGGCAATTTTTTCTTTTACTTGCACACTTTTCTTGCACAATAAGCTCTGTTTCAACCAAAAGAGCAAAACCCACCACCACCCACTTACTGAAAACCATGTCATCCACCGATGCAGCTAGAGTATTGCCAATGCATGGAACCCATTTCAAATCACACTGCCAACTTCTACAAGTTGATGGAATTTGATTTCAAACCATGTCCTCCCTATTTTCTAGGGAAATTGAGAATCTGGTGTGAGATCTCTTTCCATTCTATGTATTATTCCGATTTTAATTTAATGAAGAAAACTATTTTTCTCCCCACCAAAACTTTCATAGTATCGGAGCTTTGGCCTCTTGATCAAAATTTGTCAATGGTGAAGACTGCAATAACAGGTGCTACTAATAATAAATGCATCAACAGAGGAAGCTTTGGAGGGCACTCAGTTTAGCCCTGCCATTTCATTTAATAGCCTAGAAAATTCCAACTTTCTTCATTTAACTATTCATAAATTGAATGGTAAACATTATATGGAATAGGTTTAGTCAGCAAAGTTGGTGATTGATGGAAAAAGGAGAACTTGGACATTTAACCAATGAAGTAAAAAGAATGGCAACTGACAATCCGAATATGAAGGCATGAAGATCTAAGAACTCCATGATAATTGTCTTGCTCATCAATTCTACGGAGCTTGAAATTGGAAAGCCTTTTTTGTTTTTACCAACTACTAAAGATATATACTTGGATTTGGAAAACTTGTCTCAAATATTCAGGTTGAAATCCAAGTTTTGGCAATCAAAGCAAGGAGATCATGAGGTAACCAAGTACTCTACAACGAAATGATGGCACTATGGCAAGACCTAGATTTGTGCTATGATGATGAATGAGATTGTCCCAAGGACAATGTAAGACACATGAAGAGAGGAAAATGACAAGAGTTTTTGTCTCATTAGCTAAACTCAACAAAAACTTGGATAATGTAAGAGGGTGGATCTTAAAAGGTATAGTCATGGGGAAGGAAAAATGGATGCCAAACAAATGGAAAAACCATGGTGTGACCACTGCAAACATCCATGGCATGTGCATGAAACCTGCTAGAAGATACGCGGTAAGCCACAAAACTGCAAGAAGAGAATAGGGATGAAGATCGTGCTTTTCAAGTTGGAAGTATCGATCAAGGGCAACAAACTTCCTCAAAGACTCTTGCTTTCACAAAGGAACTAATAGATCAACTGTGCAAACTTCTTCAATCATCCCAAACAAATCAGCCACCTTCTTATTCCTTAGCTCAGACAGGTAATTATCTTCCTGTAGCCCTTATTAGTGCCAATTCTAATTGTCCATGGATCATAGATTCAAGCATAACTGATCATACAATTGGTTCATCCAAGCTATTTTCATCTTGCAATCGGTGAGCAGGAAATTGAAAAGTTAAGATGGCCAATGGCTCACTTTCAGCTATATTTGAAAAATGGTCAATTGTTATCTCCTCATCTCTCACTCTTTAGAATGTCCTTTATGTTTCAAATTTGTCTTATAATTTATTGTCTAGTAGTAAACTAACATGAGATCAAAAGTGTCAAGCTAATTTTTTCTCATCTTGATGTGAGTTTCAAGATTTGAACTCAAGGAGGATGATTGAAAGTGCTAGACAAAGTGGAAGACTCTACTTCTTTGAAGTTGGAACTGAATTGGACAGACAATCTCAAAGCACTTGCTTTGAATCTATTTCCATTTCTAGTGAAAATGAAATAATATTATGGCACCTTACGTTAGGTCATCCCAACTTTAGATATTATCTATTTCGAAATTTGTTTAGCAATAAAGATCCATATTTGTTTCAATGTGACATGTGTGAATTGCCAAAACACTTTCGAGAATCTTTTCCTTTACAATCTTATAAACCCTCTAAATCATTTTTTAACTGTTCACAGTGATGTTCAGGGACCATCTAGGGGTAGTACACTCTCAAGTAAAAAATGGTTTATGGCTTTCATTGATTATCACACAAGAATATTTTGGGTGTATTTATTAAAAGAAAAATCTTAAGTTGAACAAGTTTTTAAAAATTTTCACAAAATGATTCAAACACAATTTCAAGCAAATATTTAAGTTTTTAGAAGTGATGGAAAGAAATATTTCAACACAATCTTAGGAAAATATTTTCCTGAAAAAAAGGATTTGATAATCAATAATCAGATGATTCACAAATCGTCTATTCAAATTAAATGGTATAGTGCACTAGAGTTCTTGTAATGAAACACTATAACAAAATGGAGTGGTTGAAAGAAAAAATAAATACCTTTTGGAAGTGGCTCGATCATTGCTTTTTTCAACAAAAGTTCCTAAGTATTAATGGGGAGAAGGCCAAAAGAGTTTTAAAATTCCAAACTCCCTCCCATGTTTTCAAAAATTCCTTTTCTACATCATAGGTTTCAACAGATTTACCCTTATGTTTCAAAAACTCTCTCCCACGTCTTTTCAATTTTTTGTTGCATTGCTTTTGTTCATGTCCACAATCACAACCATGCAAAACTTGATCCTAGAGCAAAAAAATGTATTTTTGTTGGCTATTCTCCAACATAAAAGGGGTATAAATGTTTTGATCCCATTTCAAAAAAAAAAAATTGTTTTCATGGATGTAACTTTGTTTGAAACAAAATTCAAGGAAAGGATAACTCCACTTTGCAGCAATGTCATAAATCTGATCCAAGAACAAATCAACGTTCAAATCCCAAGTCAAGTAAAACTTTTCCCAAGTTGGTAATCTTGATATTCCTATTGCTCATCGAAAGGGTGTTAAAGCTTGTACTAAACATCCTATGTCTAATTTTGTATCCTATGAATGTCTATCATCATCTCTTGTTGCTTTTACCACACAACTCTCCAATGTAGAAATTCCCAAGACTGTATGGATGCTTTAAATGTTCCTAAATGAAAGGAGAACTAAAGGCTCTTGAGAAGAACAAAACTTGGGAGGTAGTGAACCTTACCTAAAGGTAAGTCTACTATTGGCTTCAAGTGGGTGTTTATAATCAAATACAACTCTGATGGCTCATTGGAACGATATAAGGCTTGGTTGGTGGCCAAAGGTTTCACTCAAATGTATGGCATTAATTACTTAGAGACATTTGCACCAGTTGCAAAGCTAAATACAATAAGAGTGCTCTTGTCAATTGCTACCTATTTGGATTGACCGTTGCAACAACTTAATGTCAAAAATGCTTTATTCAATAGTGATATAGAGGAGTAGGTATCCATGGATTCCCTTCTTGGCTTCGACGAAAGGTTCAGTTCCAAGGTAAGGAAACTAAAAAAAATCTTTATATAGACTTTAAGCAATCCCCTAGAGCATGGTTTGAGAAGTTTACTCGATTAGTTAAAAGGCAAGGGTACCTTCAAGGATAAACAAATCATACTATGTTCATGAAGTTTTTAGTCAAAAGGAAGGTTGCAATTCTAATAGTCTATATACATGACATCATCCTCACCGGTGCTGATGTAAAGGAGATGGACAGGTTAAAGAAGAGTTTAGCTTCAAAGTTCGAGATTAAAGATCTTAGATCATTGAAATATTTCCTTGGTATGGAAGTGACACATTCCAAGAAAGGGATTATTGTACCTCAACAAATATACATACTAAACCTTTTGAGAGAGATAGGAATGAGAGGTTGTAAACCCCCAAATAATCCCATGGATCTAAATTTGAAGCTTAGGGAAAAGCGGGAAGGAGTTCCTGTGGATACTGCAAGAGAGCAGAGGTTGGTGGACAAGTTAATCTATTTATCCCACACTCAGCCAAATATTGCCTTTGTTGTTAGCGTGGTGAGGCACTTTATGCACGCCCCATATGAAGAACATCTTGAAGTCGTCTATAATATTCTAAGGTATTTATTCTTTAAGAAGAACGAACAGCGGAGCATTGAAATCCATACTGATGCAAACTAGTCCGAATCTGTCACAGATAGAAGATCCACCTCATGGTATTGAACCTTTGTTTAGAATAATCTAGTTACTTGGAGAAGCAAAAAATAGTGTTGTCGCTCAAGAAGTATCAAAGCTAAGTTCAGAACAATGCATGGAATATGTAAAATATTGTGGTTAAAAGGAGTCCTAGAGGAGCTAAGGAAACCTTTTGAGCTTCCCATGAAACTGTACTATGATAACAAAGCAGCAATCAGCATTGCCCAAAACCCAATACAACATGACAAGACCAAGCATATGGAGATCAACCAACACTTCATCAAGGAGAAACTTGAGATTGGTGTTATTTGTTTGCCATTAGTTCCAATCACACAACAAATAGCAGATATTTTAACCAAGGGGCACATGAGACCTAACCTAGAACATCTAATCAGCAAGTTGGACATGATAAATATCTATGCTCCAACTTAAAGGGGAGTGACAAAAAGTTAGGGAATTTGTTAGTTAGTTTTTCTCTTAATAAATTCAAATTTTAGGGATATTAGGGAGTTGTTCGGTTTGTTTTTTTTGTTTGAGTAGTTCTTATTTTCTAGGAAGGTTGAGATTTTGGTGTGAGATCCCTCTCTATCAAAGTTTTTAAAGGCAAAAGTATAAGACGAAGCGTTTTAGTGCTCATGAGGCAAGGTGTAAGCCTCAGGGTGTTGAGACATAAGCCTTTTAAGATTCTAATTTATATAGGTAATAAATATTTAAAATAAATCAAATTAAATTAAATGAATGATAAGTTTCACAATAAATTCATTTGTTACATAAACCATATTAATAATTCCATAACATAAATGAAAAAATAATAATAATTGGATTTCATAAATTTTTTGCTATTTGAAAATAATAATAATTGAAGTACATAATCATTTTTATTTGAAAAATAATAATAATTATATTATATGATTGACATATAGAAAAAAAATATTATAAAATAAGAATATAAAAAAAAATTAAAAAAGTGACATATATTTCTAAATCTATTATAATATCCTTGTATATTTGACAATGATTTAATGGAAAGTAAAATATTTTCCTTCCAGCAATTTCAAAAAAGGAAAAAAAAAAATGGAAACTCAATCAACAAATAGGAAATAATGACATTTGGTTTGACTTTTCACACAAATCAAAGAAAAAAAAACAAACACAAAACAAGGAAAGAAGAGAGAAAAAGAGAGGGACACACAAAAATAGAAAGAGAAGATGAGAGAGATGTAGAAACACACACACACACATAGAGAGAGAGAGAGAGAGAGAAGAGACGAAAAAACAAGAGAGACGAGGGAAAAAACCTGCAACCCAAGAAATAGAAAGGCAACAACCCCAACAAGAGCAAAATTGAGTTGAAACGATGAGGACTATCTTCTCTTCTCTTGATCTATTTCTATTAGATTTTTTTTTTTTCCTTGGGTACATCCTCAACCCTGAAGATGTGAAAAGGGCATTTGAGGCATGCCTCAGCCATGCCATGCCTTGAATAGACATTTAATGGCTAACGTTTCTTTTCTTACGCCTCAACGCATTTTGCAGCTGCCTTGCCTTGAAGTGTGCCTCAATGCTTGCCTGAGGAACAACTTTAAAAACTTTGCTCTATATTTATTCCATGTACTATTCTGATTTTAATTTAATGAAGAAAGCTATTTTTCTCCCCACAAAAACTCTCAAATGCCTAAAAAGGTCAACTTACAAACCCAATGTCCATCTCACACACCTATTTGAGATCTCTAACCACTAAAAATCAAATGGTCGGCCCATTTTCAAAAGTACCTCACTGTTGTCCAAGAAAAGAAGGCAACCTTTAACTCCAAACCTCATCAATTGGAAATCCTAATCTTTCCTTGATTGATAACATACCATAAAAGGAGTTCGTTTTCAAATATTTTAGCTTCTCCCCACCATCTTCCTCCTCCCCCCATGTCCTCCCAACATGTCAAAAACACTATGATTTGTTAACATGCACATGCATGTTTTTGATCTAGCATGGACATGGGGAGTCAAACAAAATCCCCATATTTTATTTATAAGTGCAATTTATTAAGAGATCTGTATATTCATTCATATTTTTAGTTTTGAGTGTCTATCTAGAAGAACACAGAGATAAATTTGTTCAGAAAGGAACAATACAATCACAAGTTACATAACAAGAAGGCATTGGCCCTAGTTCTTTGGTATATATTCATGGAAACACATAAATTATATAGAAACAAAACAAAGAAAAATAAAACAATATTCTCTCAACATACCTCAAAAGTAATGTCACTCCTGCTTTAGTATCGTGCAAATATAGTTGATTACTAAACTACCAGCTTTTAATTTGTTTGCACTTGAAAGGCATCAAAATGTCTGCATAAGCAGCAATAAACTGATATTAATTCATAATTATGGGCAGCTATTCAAAATTACTCAGGAATAGAGAACATAATCTGTAAAATTTTCCTACCATGAAGGAACTGCATGAATTTGGCAGCTGAATGGATGACAAAGGCCATATTGAATTTAGGGTTTCACTGACAGAAGGCCAGATGAAAATATATTTGGATGATTTTTCCATGGGCCTAATGAGATAAAAAGAGGAACTCTGAAGTATTAAGAGGATAGGATATTAATTTTTCATCATACCCCCATCATTTCATGTAAGCACCCATTCTTCAGTTTGTAGATGAACCAAGTGAGGTTTTTGAGCTCCCCTCATTCCCCTAACTTACTGAGACTTGGATATTGTCCCCTACTTTGCTATGAGATTGGCATTCTTCAAACATTGTCTGCAAAATCACTGAAGCCTCAGATGTTCCTTGAGGCAAGTACTGGTCTAAAATCGATGAGTAATTGACTGCAATTTGGAGCTCCCTCTCATTCAAATTGCAAGAAACAATATTTTTCCATTCCTTTGATCTCCCTTCCAAGCAAACACCATGTAGCAGGGCAACAAAAGAAACAGAATCTGGAATGCAGCCCTTGCTTGTCATTTTGTTGCTCAACTGCAATGCAGTTCTGAACATTCCATATTGGCAAAGGCAAATAAGGATGGAATTATAAGCAGCAGACCTTGGAGCCCATCCATCTGATATCATTCTTCCAAAAAAATTCAGAAACATGGACTGCTTATTCTCTTGAAACTCATTTCCTTTCTCAGAAATTGCACGAGTTCCATTTTTTGAGAACCCATTTACAAGATAATTGAAGGTAACATCATTAGGAACACACTTGTTCATGAGCATCTCTTCAAAAAAGGAGGCTGCATCTATAAGTTTAGCCTCCTTACAAAAGCTCCCAATAAGAATACTGTATGTAACCACATTGGGCACCAAACCACAAGCTTGCATCTCTCTGAAAATTTTTAGGGATCGATGTAAGTCTCCCTTGCGGCAAAACCCATTAATCAGAGAGGTGTAAGTAACCACATTTGGCTTGCATTTCATTTTCACCATCTCTCTAAACATCTTCTGTGCACCATCTAAGTCATGCTGCTTTACATACCCATCTATTACAGTGGAATAAGTGAACTCATCTGGAGCAAGGTGTCGTTTCTTCATTCTATTGATGCATGCCATAGCATCCTTCATCATTCCAAACTTACAGTAGCCCTTAATCATGGCGTTGTACCCAACAATGCCAGGATTCATGCCCTTTTCAATTGTGAGCTCAAATAGCTTCCTTGCCTCATCTAGGTTGCCATTTCTAATGAACCCATCCACTAGAGTGGCATAAACAAATGCATCAGGTAGAACACTTTGGTCAAGCATCTCGGCAAGCAGCAGCTTAGCTGCAGGAAGCTTAAATTTCTTGCAAAGACCACTCATCAAGATGTTGTAAATACCCGCATCAGGGAACACTCCTCTTTCCAGCATCTTTTCTCGAATAGTCAATGCAACATCAACCTCACCAGCTACAACAAGGCCATGAACCAGAGCTCCATAAGTAACCAAGTCAGGTTTATGTCCTCTTTCTGTCATCTCAATGAGCCAATTTGAAGCCCTGTCATATCCTCCCTGTTTACAATAGGCATGTATAAGCGGAGTATAACTAAATTTATTTGGCATCAATCCCTTCCCTAATGCCTGCTCTAGAAGTTGATCAGCTTCCGAGACCTTACCATCCCTGCATGAACCAGAAATTAGAGTATTATACGTCACAATATCCGGCTTACAACCACATTCAATCATACCTTCTATGGTCTCCACTGCCTTAACAATGTGACCGTGCTTATATCTAGCATCAATAATAGTATTATAAACTTGAACATTAACTGTCAAACCCCTTGAATTCATTTCCATTAAAAGCCTATCAATGGCCTTAAAATCCCCCTTCTTGCAAAATCCATTTATAATGGCCCCATAAGTTTCCACAGTTGGCAAGAACCCTTTCAATTTCAACTCTATGAACAACCCATTAGCCATTTCCATGTCACCTTTCTTGCAATACCCATCAATAAGTGTATTGTAAAAGATAATATTTGGTATGCAACCCTGTCCCCACCTATCTTCTATCAACTTTCTACCCTCCTCAAGTTTCCCCTCCTTACAAAGACCCTTCACCATTATACAAGTACTATAATTATCAACACATCTATCTCCAGCACCATCTATCTCAAGCATTTCATCATACAACTTGCGCGCAATTTCAATCCTACCAAGTTTCACGAGCATGTTAAGCAACGAGTTACAAGCTATTACGTCCGGAAAATAAGTGTACGTTTTAAGCACAAAATAGTATAATTCAAGAGCTTTCTCAACCAACCCAGAATCTGAATAAGCTTGAATTACAATGCTCATCGCTTCCCGGGTTGGTGACATTTCTTCAACTCTCATATTCTCCAACACAACTTCCATCTCCGAGAACACTCTCGACCTCGCCAAGAGTTTCAAAAGCGAAGAATACGCAAACCCATTTATGGGACCAGAATACTGTCCTCTGGAGACCCAATCGAAGAACTTTAGACCCAATTCAACATCACGAATTCGATCGAGCACTAAATGGGCAACATCGGATGCGAGAACCTCGGATTCGGAGAATCGGGTTTGGAGGTTTTCTTCCCATTGGTTGTGGGTATGGAGGACCTCTAAGATATCTTTGACGAGGTTGTTGATGCGGGGTTTAAGAGAGGGTTTAGAGGGAGGAGTGGGTTTGGCTTTGGATTTGATAAGACAGAGAAGGGTTTTAGACATGAGAGAGAGAGGTCTGGGGGTTTTAGAGGCTAGAGAATTGTTGGAAAACTTGGGTACATTTTGCGGAGAAAAGGAGGATGGAGACGGAGAAGAAGACGGAGTGGTCTGCTTGTTCCGGCTAGAGAAATTTAAAAATAATAGATTAATAATAATAATAATAATATTGTTTTTATTTATGTTTGTTCTTAAACAGGTTCATTTCCCATTGTTTTGGTGAATTAAACATTCAGACCTGATGCATCTGTGTGTCTTTCGGTGTGACTCCAAATTCGCAAATATTAAGGGTATGTTTGGTTCTAAATGATAATTTTATATTTAATTATATCATTAAAAAATACCAAAAAAATAAAATGTAATTAAATTAAATTAAAAACTTATACATTCTTAAATTATTTCATTTTTATATCAAATAGTTAAAATAAACTAAATAAATTTAAAATAATATATAAAATTAATTTATTAATTTTAAATTTATTTTTTATTTTTCTTAGATTTTTTCTTTCTCCTATTTTTTCTCTTTATTTTCTCTCTTACATTTCCCTTGATTTGTTTAGAACACACACATAACCTAAAAGTAAATTTGATAACATTTATAAAAACAATTAGTATAAAAAGAGTTTTTTTTAAAAAAATATATATATACTTTTGATCAATTTTTAAAAACACTTTTAAAAAATTAAAAAAGCATTTCCCTCGCAAAAACCATTGAGAAAAAAAATACTTCTATCAAGAGTTCGTTTGACAATGATTCTTAAAAACACTTTTAATCTTTTTAACATTTAAAATTTTTTATTCTTTAAGTATTAAAAACGTTATAAACATTTTCTAAAATCATTATCAAACATACTCCAAGAATATTTACAATCTTTCTACTTTAAGTGTTTTTAATTAAAGCATTTTCAAAAAACACTACAAAACTTTTGTTTAACCCACCACTGTTTCCTAACAAATTTAAAGTGTTTTCTAAATTTTATCACATTTTACTTTTTTTCAAAAACATTTTTTAAACTAAAAGTGTTTTATAAATTTTGTCTATCTTAATTTTTCTTTAAAAACATTTCTTAAGCTAAAAGTATTTTTTTAAAACACTATCAAATAAAAAATACTTCCCATGGAAGTACATCAAACACACTCTTAAGAGCCTCTTTGGAGTGATTTTGAGAGAATTAAACACTTTTTTTTCTAAAAAATTTGATGTTTGACAAACTCTTAATAATCATTTTTAAAGATATGGAGATTCACTACCAAGTGATTTATGAAGAATTATTTGAAGGTAACTTTTTAAAAACACTTTTGAAAAACACCATATATTAAAGTCAATATCACCCCAAACATTCTCTAAATCACATATCCAATTGCAGATACCAACCATTTTTTCTCATATCTTCAGAGATGAAGCAGCCTCTTCAAATGGGGGCACAACTATGGAATGGTGGTGTCCAATCAAAAAAAAAAAAACTATGGAATGGTGGTGGTGTAGAAAGGCAAAGATATGCAATAACAAAAAAATTTCCCCAACTAAAAACAGGGAGACTGAAGAGAGCTTGCACATGAGAATGAAGCTAAAGCCTGAACTGGTCTGTTCTTGATTCAGGGAATACATAAATGAGCGCAATTCCTAAGCAGCAATGACTGGATCAACATAGTATTAGTATGAATCATAACTCAGATTCATTCTAACTTCTGAAGCATAATTTTCATACATTTCCCTGATTGAAACCCACTTCACTTTGATTAATTCAATATCTACATGCATATGCACCATTGCGGTCGATTTTTGCACTGGACAGGTGATGACAGTGTGATGTAATTGACCGTGCCTTCTTCCAGAAAATGCAAAAAAACAGAGGGTGAAGAAAACATGGCTGAGAGTTAATATTGCTTTTATCCCTCCTGGACTCTCAAAATTTTTGAGGGTTCAATGTCCACTGGAATTGTGTTCCAACTAATATCATTCGTTTAATTCCTTTCATTATGTACTATCAGAAGTACATTGCACCTTGGGCTGCTGGCCAGAGTAGAAAATATCACCTGCTAGTCATTTGTGCTTGACCTTACAACATCAAGCAGTTGCTGAAAATTGTTGATTCACTCTCCCAATTCAGTGTAGAAGCTTCCAACTATCAAAATCTGCACCAGAAATCAGAGGGTTAGCATGAGTTTCAGTTTAATTGGAAATCCACTCTAAAATGTCATTTCAACTCTGTTTTTCTCAAAGTTCAGGCATTTTTAACTCATGGAGAACTCATGATAGTTCAGTAAGATATTTCTTCATTTCTCACAAGAGTAATGGGAAGAGAGAATCTCAAATGAAATCATCCACTCTGATTCTCTCCAAAAATTTTGTTCCTATACTTCCTATAGAATTTCATACTCACTTTCCAAAAACTCTTCTATAATGACAAGTTGCAATTGTTAGTAGCACATGGGAAGGTAAACACTAATGACAAGTTGCAATTGAGAAGACCCTACAAAGCCCTCTGTCCTCAATGGTGCATTCTTTGCAAAAGAAATGGAGAGTCGATTGACCATCTTTTTCTTCATTGTCCCGTCACCATTGGACTTTGGCACAGGTTGTTCAATCTAGTAGGTGTGATTTGGGTCCCTCCAAGGAGCATTGAGGATATGTTGGTTATTTCCTTTAGAGGCTTGGGGAACTCAGTAAGAGGCAAGATTCTTTGGCAAATTGCTTGCCTTACTTTGATTTGGATGGTGTGGCAAGAAAGGAATAATAGAATCTTTGAGGATAAAGGGAGAACAGAAGAGGTGGTGTGGGATTTGATTCGGTTTTACTCTTCTCTTTGGGCTTCTTGTACTGAAGTTTTTAGAGGAGTTCCTCTAAGTATTCTACAAATCAATTGGATTGGGGTTTGCGTTTAAAGAGTTTGAAGATTGTTGGGTTTTCTCTTGTTTTTAGATTACTATTGTTGGGTGTTTTCCTTGGTTATTGTGTAGGAAGGACCTCTCATCCTTCCCTTGGTGTTTTTTTTCTCTTTCTTTTGTCTCTTTTTTCTCTTCTGTATTTGTTCTTTTATTAATATAATCTTCTTCGTTTCTGATCAAAAAAAAAAAAATACCCACTTCTATCTTCTGTAGTCTCCCAGGCTTTCTAAAAACTGTTTTCTTTTCTCAAAACAATTTTTTTCTTATCTCTAGAAGTCCATCTTTCTAAGACCCTCCTTTTCTCTAAAATTTCTATTTTACTCTCTAAAACTCTCTCCATAAAAACTATACTCTTTCTGACCTGCAAGAAAGCCTAGACTGGTGTTCATAAATCTCACCACTACCCACTTTTATTGCCTCACCACAGCAACTCCACTGCTCGTCATGGTGGAGTTTACCAACTTCAGATAAAATGAGCTTAGTTTTTTATCACTCACATAAACATGAATGAATTTGAAGGAATAGATTCTTTTACACACTGGAGACAATTTTGGACATGAAGAGGAGACAAGGACCACAACAGCCATTACATGGATTAGAGGGTCATCATTCCAGAATTTTAAGAGTCATGTGCTCATACATGACATTTTTCTATCATACTTCATTTGGAAAACATCTAATGCACAACTTGAAACAGCAGGGATGGTATTAGCTGAAAAACATTTGGATGGTTAAGACCAAATAGACCAAAGTTTTGTTTGGGAGGTGGGTTATAAAATATAATTTATGGTTTGTACATAATTTATACTTTTACCCCTTAAGTTACAGCTTCTGAAATCTAAACATCCCAAGTCCCAATCAACTCAAAAGCAATAAATAGGATCATGATAATATAGACACACACATACATCCCTACTTCTCAACAACTGACCAACTATAATCAGAAGAAAGAATGGCAAAATATGTTCATAATAAAATCATCCTATAAATATGGAAATAATCTAATTCTCTTCACCAAGTTGAGTGCATCTACTGCTGTGAAACCTTTAACACAGATAGAATTGGGGACATAAACCCAGTCTCACTTTTGACTGCAATCAGATACATTACTATGGTAGAAGGCATTTCAATAAACTAGTCAAAAGCTTCTGATAGGAACTCCCCCAAGAGAACTAATTGACATAATGCTAGATAATTGTGCGAACATCAACCCAGAATCACTGAAACTAAACTTCAGACACATGCACCAGGAAGGCCTGATCAATGCCACCTCAAATCAAATGATATACAAATCAAATAAAAATCAGAAACGAGATCAAATTTGTTATAATACTAGCATTTGAACATAGAAGAAAGAATTGAATCAATGAAAAAGAGCTATCTTGGGCCACCTAGGGCCTCTTCATGCAAGTATGGCCGCACAACTTGTTAAACGCATCATTTTAATTTCCTCTGGCATGCTTAGTAATTAATTCACCTTTAGCCCTCTTTCACATTCTAATTACCGCTGAAAGCAGATTGGACTTGAACCACTAACCAGCAATTTAGTTTGAGATATACTTGTCACTCTTAGTTATACATGTATATGTACAAGCACAGTTACCACACAAAGAGACAACCAAGACATGATAATATTAATTTTAGGTGAGTAAGCAAAATGCAGCAACAAAGACAGTTTTCCTTGTATGATTATCAGTAGCAATTGCTTACGAGTAATTTTTTTTTTTTTTTTTGATCAGTCACTTAACGGGTAATCAGTATATGTATGTCTTCATGCATACTTTGAAAAGCTATTTCATGCCAATGTAACAATTACGCATATGTAAGTATGTGGATTCCTTATCCAAAAACTGCATAATCTTTTCAAACGTTTTTTGCCTCTCTCATTTTAAGACATTTTTCTATAATTAACAGAATATGTTTATGCCTCATGCTTCTGATTAATGCATTTTATGTCAAATGTACATAATCTTTCATAACTTATCAAGATTTGGTACTCTCTCCTTTTTGTACATTCTAAAAATAAACTGCATAGTAATTATGCTTCATGCTTCTGATAATGCAAACAAGCAACAATGTGTACATGGTCTAACTTTAAAGCATTGCTCTATACTAATGAATCATTCAAATCAACACATTTTAACCCTTTAGTATTGTTTGAAAAGCTATCCAGGTCATTTCTCTTAGTAGACTAATACAGAGTCCTTTTAGTATTATTGACATATTTTAGGATATCACAACAACTATTCAAATGGATTATCATTTCAAAACCTACAGTAGCTACCAGGTCTAGTACACTATCTTACTGAATGAATTAAAAAAATAAAAATAAAATAAAACATAGTGACTATTACTCTTACCACTAGCTCATGGAGTTCATATGAAATCTTTTGACCTTCATAGACAACAAATTGGAACTCCAAAATTTAGGAATAGCAATAATGCAACTACAAGTATTGGTTATGTGCATATAAAATCAATAAATTTACTGAACCTAACAACAACAAGCCAAACATTTGGGGGGGAAATTTACCAATATAGCATTCGGGATATCTAATGAGGAGAAATTGCTTTCTTTCCATTGGTCCTTCTGTTCCTTACCACCAAAGCTGAAAACATCAGACAAGACATGCAGCATCTCAGGAATTCTTTTTTGTTTGATAGGCAAAGCAAAAATTTGTTAAAAAAGAGCACCTAAAAAAACACAAGACCAACAACAACAAAAACGAAAAATGAAAAACAAAACAAAACAGGGCACAACCCAACATTATCTACCACAATATCAAATTTTATTACATGTGGCTACTGTAATATATACCACCATATATTATACTCAATATTTTCCAAGAAACTGGAAGATGGGAATAATATGGATACACATGCATGCAAGGCAAACATACATCAGGACATTCAACATAGTTTTAAGACGGCAAATATTTTCCTCATAAAACTCATCCCACAGACCACCTTAAAAAATAAATAAATAAAGGACAACTGATGAAGCTAACAGAGAGAACTTACAAGAACTTGGGTGATTGTGAACTCTCATTTCATCACAAGCTTGATTGAGATGGTATAGCATATCTTCTTTCTGATGTTAAGCCATAAAAATCTATATATCCAGTCAATTTCTCAGATCTACAAAGAATTGAGTGAAAAGAATATCAGCTCATCTTAAGCTGCACCATAACATAAACCAACCAATCCCTCATTTTCAGTCTATTGCTTCTTGGACAATACAGATTCAAACACACCAAGTTGATTCTTAGAAAATGAGGGCACCCTTTTCCGAGCCAACCTTAATATCACCTTAGCTTTGTCAATCTCCCCATTGCCCTTAAGGCCTTCAAGTAGTTTATAGATGGTATCCACATTCAGAGACCAGTTTCTATTCATGCAGTCTTTGCACATCGTGTATGCCATATCAAACTCTCCTCCCTTACAAAGATAATGAATCATGGTCTGATAGATCTTAACATTGGGCTTATAACCCTTCCCATGTAAAGCGGAATAAACCTTTTTTGCCATTTCAAGATAACCAGCCTGGCAAAACCCTTTGATGACCAAATTATATGTAACCTCATCCGGGGTTATTCCGAGATACTCCATCATACCCATCAAACTATTAGCTTGCCACGCTCTTCTCCTATTAACCAAGTACTGAATCCTAACATTAAAAGTTGCAAGATTCGGTAAACAACCCTTCATCACCATAAGATTCCACAAGCCGTTGCCAACCTCCCATCGGTTACTCTTATAAAATGCGGATATAAGTGTAGTATAAGTCACAACATCTGGGTTTACACCAGCTTTCTCCATCTCTATCATGACCATATATGCTTTTTCCAATATATCCATATCGCAAAGAGCCTTAATAACAATATTAACCGAAAAAACATCCAATTCAATGCCAAATTTAAAAGGAACATCTCTGAGAAACAAATCAATGGCTTCTAAATCATAGCTTTGTGTCAAAACCTTAAGGGCAGCATTAAATGATTTAACAGTCCTTTGACACCCAAATAAATGCATGTCATAGAAAGTATCAACAGCTTGTTTAATCATCCCAGCCTTACCATACAACATTATAATCCGAACAATGAACCCTTCACGCCGACCCTGAGGCAGAGTCTTTTGGTGCTCAAGCAAATGCTCGATGTAGTCGAACCGTCCAGCCCCTGCTAGCCTGGAAACCGTGTCCTCAAATGCAAATCGGTTCTCGACAACAAGCCTATTATGGGCATTAGCTTTGAACAATTGAAATAGCCTTTCGGGGTCTCGCTCGGCCTTAAGCTTGACAAGGGCAGGTTCTTCCAAGGGTTTATCAGGTTTTTTAATGCAATTTGATTTGGCACTTGTAACAGTTTCAGCAACAGGCGCAATGGCGGTGATGGCGGCGGCGTGGCAGAATCTGCGAATGGGACGCAGAGAGAGCATGTTCTATAGTTTCTGATGTAATTGAAGAATACCCATCTACTCAAATCATGATTTTCAGCATCTCCGTATCAAAAATCTTAACCACCCATGAAAAAACCCAGAAATCCAATTACAAGAAACAATCAAATCAATACAAACAATGTGTACTTTCAGGACTTCAATGTATCTTCGGTTTGATCCGTGAAAATCAGATAAGAAAATGAAAATTGAAGAAAGAGATGAAAGAATGGCTTAGCTGCTACTGAGTTGATCTGTGCGAAAGGAAATGGATGAAAACCTAAGTACAACCCCCAACGGACTGAAAGGAAATGAGAGTTTTGTGCCGTGGGGGTTTTTGGGGTTTTGAAAGGAGCCACCGTGTGGTAGGCGTTTTGCTGTCGCTTCTTAGGTTTTGGTTTGGGAAATGAATATGGGTCAGATCCTTGGATCCAAGTGACTCCTTGGTCGGATCCTGTCCAGGTGGATCCATATTGCCAAGATTCTTGCAAATAGGATTAGATTTTCATTCAGGCCCTTTTTCATGTCTTCAGCATTTCCAAAAATCTAAAAATATAAATAAAAAAATATTAATGTAATTTAAATTTTTATTTTTTATTTTTTAAAATAAAAAGAGTATTATTTATTATTTTTATTTTTATTTTTAAAATATTAAGTAAGTCTAATAATGCATTTACTTCTACTAGTTTGAAATTTGAAATTTTATTAAATACTCCCATTACTTTATTTTTGTTAAAACAAAAGTGAAAACATGTTAAGATCAAAATTATTTTCAAATTTTTAATTAAAAATGTAAAAATAAAAGTGCAACAAAAAAATAGTCTTTGAATTTAGCTTCTCAATGACCTTAAAAGGAATATTAAAATAACATATATATTATCTTAAAAAATATTATTAAATTATGATAATTTGTAAAATATTAAAAAACCCTACAACAAAATTATGACATGAAGCTTTCATTTTGAAAATATGAATTTAGTGAAACAGTAGTTCGAATGTCGTCTTGAAGTCTTTTCAAGAGACAAGTTTCATGTGAAAACCAGGGGGGAAAGCTTGCCCTGTGGTCATTATCACAGGTCTTCAAGAAACCCACCTGAGCAAATCTGTTCAAGACAGTTGGCTTTTTGCTCATGCTCTTCCATTGAAGACCTGCCATGCATTGCCTGAGAATGGGCATGCTGTATATTCCACATTTCAAAGGTTTTTTCCTACTCAAATGTTTCCTCAACCAAGACCAACATTTATGTAATCAGAAAATTAAGTTCAAATGGTTATGGGTTAGCTCTTAAATACTTCAACCTAAAACTTCCACATCAACAAATTTAAGTTATCATATCAAAAATCAACCAACTATTCCTTGGTTTTGTGTAGACAGGATGAGAAGAGACAAGGAGACTTGTTGATGGGTTTCTTGAGGGATTCCCCACATCTTGAACTTCATTCTTAGTCCTTTGAAGTTATAACGAGCAATCCCAGTGCACCGATGAGAACATACTGCAAAAAAGACAACATATGTGAAATACCAGGCATATGGGTTTTAAATCCGTATGTATTTTGGAAAAAATTTCTCAGGTTAGAATTTTGACATTTTTCCATATATG
Source organism: Vitis vinifera (assembly GCF_030704535.1). NCBI lineage: Eukaryota > Viridiplantae > Streptophyta > Magnoliopsida > Vitales > Vitaceae > Vitis > Vitis vinifera. The sequence continues at coordinate 6,440,427 of NC_081813.1, forward strand.
TCAGCAAAATTTTGATAGTTTCCTTCAGTTCCAGCAAGAGAGAAAATCATACAGAAACTAAGGTGGTGTTTGTTTTTCTAACTTAATACTAAATGCAATCTACTTTCAAACTTTAGATGATTTGTTTTTAACTTTTTTTTCCTTCCTATTCCTAATTTTTAAAATTTTTTGACTAAATAGAAAATGTCAAAATATTTGGTTTCCTTGATGAATGCTAAAAATAATTTTTTAAAACAACCAAAACGCAATCTCAACACAAGCCTCATCCTATTAATATTAATTACTTAACAGAAATAAAATAATATAAAAAACAAACAACTTAACACTTAATACCATTAAGTTGTATTTAGAGAGTTAAATTAAGTTCTATTTAAATTTAAGTAAAAAAAAAAAACACCACCTAAGACTTATATCTTGGACATCATTTGAATTCTTTGTTTCCTTATACCAAGCCATATAACTATTTGTCAGCAATCATACAGCTTTGGAGCTACTTTGAAACAGATCCTTGAGCACAAGCATTTTTCTTTTAGAATTTATCAATTAATAGTATACAAAATAATATCCAGACTAATGTTAGTTTTCGGGACTGAAAAGCTAGCCAAAAGAAGTTTGATTTCCAGACAATGTTATAAGGAAAGCAAACCTTGATAAGCGGCTTTTCTGTCATGATGATTGTCACCCAGCCGACATAAGGTAAGAAGCTGCAAATGTCAAAAAGTGGGCAATAAGAGGCTTCTAATGTTTATTTTGGATCAAATAAATAAATAAATAGGTGCATCCTTTTCTTTTAGCAGACTTTGAAAGAACTTAAAAAAAAAAAAAGAAAGTAATTATTCCTGTGGGTATTAAAGGTATATCATTCATACAATGGTGTGTATACCACATTTTCAATAAGGACAACTTGAACCTAAAGATAGCCAAACACAATGCACCAGGATTGCACGCTAACCTTGATGGAATGTCAGATTTATATGGATAGGTACATGAAAAAAGAAATTCACTTGGGCACTATACCAAATTTTCTTTAAGTTATTCCACCACTGACTAGGATAGCAAACCCTAAAGAAAATAGTTTGCAGCAGAGAGGATACAATTCCAGATTTTAGAGCTGTCTTTCATCTTTAGGGCATGTCAATCTGACCCATTTCCAAGGGTCTTGAGCTGTTAATATTGCAAGAAACTGCAGAAATTGGATTAAAATAAAAATTTGGAAAAGTTTCAGCATTAGATCCAAGAACTCCTAGGTTCATTTTTCACTCATAACCATCCATTGGATCTTCACCCTAGTTACATCACTACTCCATTTCAATGGCTTCTAACATCTTTTCTAAAATCTACATGCTTGCACAGTCCCCTGTGGCTGCCCTCAATGAAGGGTTCTTCACATTAGATATGTGTAGGCATAAGCAGGCAAATGAAAATTAAAGATAAGTGTTTTTACCCCACAGCCCTCCCCATAATATGGTGCCGCTGAAGCCAGAGCTGACCATGGGCGTACAAAAGCCTGTCATCCCCATAATTGTTATCCCCTGATAAAGACAGAAAAAGTGAGACATTGGAGAATATCATAGTAGTGGCATATGGTTGGGACACAATACACTGTATTATGACTAAAGGAGTTGCACATGTATTAGAGAATATCTCTCTCTGACTGTTTGAGAAAGCGTACAAAGAAAGTTATTATTGTAGAGAAAAAAAACTTCTCCACTCTTCGTTTTAAGTAAGCATATTTAAATTGTCATAAAGTTGTATATTTTTTAATTTCTTTTTAAAAGTGGATCTGTTTCTAGAATTCTACTCCACCTTTGGCTAATCCATTCATAGGATGATACAGTGTGACAAGATATAATGCACAAGAGATTAGCATAAGAATGAGAGATGCAAAGTGGATTGGAAAAGGTTGAGTGCAACACCTACCCTTCTTCGAAAGGAAGCAACTATCCTGGTTATTTTTGGAGAATGCGGGTTACAACAAAAAAGAAATGGGTTGGCTTAATATAAAAGTCAAAGATATCAATGAATGATAAGACAAAATGAGCATCATATTTAAAGCAGAGAGCTGAATGCGAATCACAATGATATAATATTGTGCCAAATTACTTTACCACATAACCACAAAAAAAAAAAAGGTTCAGATAATGTCATCAGAAAAAAAAACATCTAATGATACATGGCAGCTGCTTAAATTTGTAATAGTCAGGTCTTTATTTCCAAGAATCTGATTACCTTTTGTGAGGACATCAACTTCTCCAGTATCTTGCCGTTCGTGAACCTGCAAAGATGGTTAATCATCAAAGATTCACTGGACAACAATGCGATGACTATCAAATTAATGAAAGTTGATTAAAAAAGTCTCAATACTAACAATAGAAAATGATATTTTTCAACTTTTAAGTATTAATTGTAAAGTAAAATAAATAAAACTTGTAATACAAGATTAGATCCATATATTTCTAAGAGTTAGAAACAGAGTACATAACATTATTTGCTGGGAAAAACAATGAGAAAACCAATTCTGAAAGGATACCTAATCATGTGTGTTAATGCACTAGTCCAAGATGGTGATTTTGTTCCATTGCACTAAGTCTGATGCATCTTACCTCTAATGGTCTTACTGGCATCATTCAACTTCATGCTGCTTTAGAGTTGATTATTCTATAAGATATGTGTGCATTTGAATTAATTAGAGCTAAAGGAATGATTATGATATGATCACTAGGTGTACAATTTGGAGAAAACTTGAAAAACGAAGTCAGGAAGTCAAAAAGGAGGCAGGATGTTTGAACATCTCAAAGGACATTCAAACACTATCCTGAAGGGCGTTCAAATACCACACCGGAAGGCATTCAAAGCTACCCTGGAGGGCATTCAAATGTCCTTCCTTAGCATTTGAATGTAATCCTTGACCAGTCCAATGTCGGGCCCTCCTATTCATATTTGTAAGCCCATTTTTCATATGTTTAAGAGTGTTTTTGTAAAATTAAATTTAAAATTTCCCTCCAAAAGTGTTTCCTAGGTTTTTGATATAAATAAATGATTTTATTGAGTTACATTTGAGACATAAGAAAATAGTCATCCCTATAGCCCTAGTTCTTCATCTCCCAAGCTTTTAAAAGTATTCTTGAAAGATTCTTTGGTTAAAAAAGGGGTGTGATCAATCTGCTAGCTTCAGCATGGGCTTAAGGTTAAGGTGTCCACTACGGAGCACAGATGTTGCATTGTGGACATGAAGATTTGTATAGGTTCTAAATAATATTAGACCCTGAGTAGTAGGTGCATTTGAATCAGGTAATTTTGTGTACATTCCTTTCATATTTAGTAGATTTCTTTGCAGTCTTTAGACCTGTAGCTTTTTTACATCTAGAGTTTTTGGGGAACTCTGTAAGTGGTTTTTCCAAATTACATCCAGTTTTATTGTGGGATTGATGAACTTGTAGACATTGTTGAATTCATTGAGAATAATTCAGGAAAAAAAAAATTAATTGGGATAACTTGCTTGGACTACCTACTCAAACCAAAAAACCCCCAACAATACAACAGCACCCCCCACCCCCAACCCAAAAAAACACATTTTTCTGTAGGTAGTTCCCTTAATCAAGGCTGGAACTTACAATGTGAATGCTCTTACTAAAACTTCTACTCAAATATGTGCCCTCATATTTATAGCTGAACCGATGGAATGAGAAAAGCACAATAAATGCAAAATGTAAAAGTGGATTAAAAAGAAAAGTTGACTTCGATGCTTTGAGAACAATGAGAAAGGACTCTTGATGTAGGATGGAGATAGAGAGAAGAGGTCAAGATCAGCTGAATTTAGAGCATGTAGTGACAAGGTTTATAACACTCAAGTCTCAAGTAATATCTTGTTTGAACAGCCATGGATAAGGCACTCTCTTTAGTTATATATCAGAATTTCTCACCAATATGCATTTATATATATCAACACAGAGTTGGTATACACTTCTAGATACCATAATATCACTTTTGGTCTCTCAAAATTGGTATAAGGCTCACTGAAAAGTTTGAGAACCACTTTATTTATAAGATTGGAAGTCAGGCTACGGGCACTAGAGGCAAGAGTGTGCAGTGCATAAGGAAACAATTAATTCTTTCGACCATATAGAAAATCCAAATCATGGATATTGTATCCTGTACTGTACCAGAACATGCTTGCAACTAACCATTGGAGCATCTCAAAATTAACACAACCAAAAAATTAAAGATATTTTTCTTGTATTTCAACATTCACTGCAACCAAAAAGTATGAGACATTCTTAACTTGAAAGTTGTGGACTAGGGATGCTAACAAGACAGGTCAAATAGAAGATCCTCCCTGTTTAAGTTGTCCCTAAATGGATGGGCCTGACCATAAAGATATGGCTCATACCAATTGCTACAACAGCAACTAAAACATTTTATATGTACTTGTTTAACAAATATGTTATAAATTATCTAAGATGTGCAGCTTTAACCATATATAACCAGTGTTACAGTATGGTTATATAAAATAGGCCCCAGGCCCAGCACATCCTCACCTCAAACCATCATGGTATCAGTACTGAAAATTCAATGAAACTCATAGAAAAGGAAATAGCGTAATAGAACAAGGGCTCCCCAAGGATGGAAACAGTATGCCGCTGCTCTGGACTTAAACTCTTCATTATATTCACTGCAACCCTTCTCACAAAAGGAGACAGGTTTGTGACAGTAACAGGGAAAAAATGATTAGCTCCTCTACTTGAAGAGAAAATGTAATTTGTTTGAAAAAAGGAAAGCAAAAGAATAGTTAGTTCACAGGATGAACCAAAACCTCCAATGTTTTCGACATGTCATGATGGAAAATATCCAGCATGCTAATCGTGGAAACTCTGATGGGCCTACATATCAACACAGCCCCAACAACACATTGTTCCAAAATGAGAAAGAAGGAATAGGGGAAAAAAATAACACTGGATCGAAAACTACAAGATAATGCGCACTACATCAGGGAAAATGAGCACTGCTTTAAAATCACTTCTAGATCCAAGTGCATAAAGCTCACACAAGAAAATTCAGACATCAGCACCGCATGGAAATGAATGAATGAGAAAAGCTCTGCTAATATATTTACCTTAATTACACGGTGAACAATTGGTATTTCACGACCCTGAACACAGAAATAGGTAAAGAAAATATATTATCAAACAAGAAGTAGAAGAACAAGATATATGAAAAACTCCAAAGAGAATTATCAGAATTCAAAAGAAAAATAAGTAAACATGCAAAAAGATTATGTTATGTTTGAATAAACAATCATAGAAAATCTCATGTTAAATGAAAATGATATTTTGCTTTTGAAGCTAATGAAATATATGCTTCTTCTCATTTTGACTGCCTAGATATTTGGACATTCAAACATAGAAAATTTCACCTTAAATAGACATAATATTTTGCTTTTGAAACTAATTAAATAAATGCTTCTTCTCATCTTTGACTGCCTAAATATTTGGACAACTGATCCCAATATCCACTTCAAACATTACAACAAACCTCTGTCTTTGGATGATAAAGACCTGAAAGTTCATTCAAATTTGACAATTGCAAATCCATGAAAGATCCAAAAAGAGTTGACAAATAAATGAAGGATGTGTGTAATCACCCTTCCATTGTGTAGCCTAAGCATGCCATGAAATGGAGGTGTCAACTCTTCCTAGATCTTATACAAGTTATTCCACTTCAAACATAGCAGATGGTATATCCTCCTTTACATGTTATTCCATTGAATATCCCTTTTCTCTTTCATTTCTATAAAGGAAAAAGTGACAGATATTTAAGAAAATTATATTAAAGGAAGAAAGCAAAGAAGCCAGTATGAATTTTCAATTTATATGCATTTGACAACCATAAATCCAAACTGAAATTACAAAAACCAGATTCAACAAATTAAAAAATTTTAAAAAAAAACATCAAAAGAGTACTCACATCTACATTAAACACAACAATTTCCCCTGCACGAATAGGATCTTTACTCATGTGTAAGAACAAAATGTCCCCCTGCAAACGCAATGAATGTATTATTTAATTAAGAAATATAGAAAATGGTAGAAAAAGTAGGAATCATTCTATGAAAATAGGTTGGAATGAGAGTATTGGAACAAAAACATAAACCAATGATGTAGAAACAATATCTCTAATGGAAAGATGAAGTAGAAATATTAAAGTATGCCTCATTATAATAGATGTTTCAGTTTTGTATTCTTCAGTAAGTTGCATGTACTGCACAAATATAATGGTAAGAAAAATCCAGAAATTCCTCCTCCCTCTAGTTATAAAAACATATGTCAAAACACTTGTCTACAAATAGTACTCTCCTCAAACACTGGTATCAAATAGTCCTCCACAAGCCCATCAACCCAACCCCTAATTCCATTGTTAATTTTAGGACCCAGTGGTCCATTGTGTCTTCCCCCTTCTCCAGAAGTCAGTGCCCAAGAGGAGACAAATTCATACCATGTTAAGAAGGAAGAGGGCTGCCTCCATAAAAATGGAAGCTTGCAGCTACCTTTTAAACAAGGCATAGGAAAGAGGGCTGCCTCCATAAAGACAGAAGCTTGAAGCTACCTTTTAAACAAGGCATTTCCCTTGGTCATTCTTTCAACTATTAAAAAGCGGGATTGCTCTTCCTCTTTGTTAGCAGAAGTTGATTTTACTAGCAAAAATAATAGTTGAAGACACACCAAGTGCGTTATACAAACAAATTGCAGGATATAAAACTGTACAAGAATTCACTTGATAAAAGGAGTTACCCTCTTGAAGCCCGGCTCCATGCTTCCAGAAAGAACAACAACAACAGGAGATTCGCTGCCAGTAATGCACATCAATGCCTTCCATATAATCAGTGCAGATGTAACGATCATACCTGAAACAGTACCCAGACCACTCACATACAGTATTTATCAAATGTGACACCAGCATCTCAAAATTTATCATAGTCCTTTATGAATACATTATCTAATCCAACGAAATATCTGTGGGATCAAAATTTGAATGTGCTTGCATCTTATTAGAAATTTCTCTCAAACTGTTCAAGTAGATGCAAGGTTTAACCTGAAAATCAAGTCAACTATGTCAAATAATTGTATAGCAGCACTTGGCTTGAAATTTTTGCTTTCTCCTGCCTCACACAATGAGAAATCTAAGATTCAAATTTTCTCTTCATTTACTTTTCATATCTTTTCTCAGCAACCAAAGGAAGAGTTATCAAAATCTGATTCCACGAGTCATGTTTGTTTTCACTATGGTTTATTCCACATTGCTTTGAATCAGACTTGAAAGTAATGCTTTCTGCAGGAAGAATCATGATCCATGAAATCCCTAATGATTAAGCACATTGCTACTTGAATTCATGGCTTTTTTTAATAGGTGAGAAAATATATCTTATAAACCTTCATAGACTGCAAAATAACCCTCGGAACATCAAACCTTCGTTAGCAATCTAAGGGACAAAGGAAGAAAATAAATATTCTCAGAGAATAAAGGGTGGTAATCAAAATCATGCAGCATCTTAGGTCAGAACAAGAGAAATTCATGGGCAAACACTTGGAATGGTCAGTTTTTTAATTATTTGAGACCTGAGAAAACTAAATCCCCTTTTGCAAAGCCCAATACAACTATTTACTGTTTTCAAATATTTGATCCTCTTTTCCTTTTATCTCCTTTTCTTAGCAACCAAGCAAACGTAAAGAGTGGGAGGGATAGGGATTTAGGAACTAACCGAGACTGACAGCCTGGCTGAGCACCTGCCGGATCTGAATGGATTTAATAGAATCGACGGTCTCTCCGATCCAACCCATGTTTTCTTTTCTCACGTTTTCCTTTCCTCTGGGTTTTCTCGGCGGCCAAACGCAAAACTGGGTGCACCGTCGAGACTACAGACAAGGCTAGCTACCGAAGCCGGTCCACTTTTCTATCCTTTCTTTTTTCATATAAGGACGTAAATATAATAAAAATATTTTTAAAAAATAAATAAAACATATTTAACATATACGTTTATCTTTTTTCTTAGCATTTTTTAATAATATAAATATATTATTTATGATCGATTTTTAATTTTCTTAATTATACCAAAGAGCTTTTTAATATTGTTTATTGATCTCTTGAATATTAATTTTTAAATAAATTTATTAAATTATCGCTTATATTTGTTAAATATCGATTTCACAAAAAAAAATTAAAAAAATAATAAATAAATAATAAATTAAAAGTTAATAAATAATTTTCTTATGCTTCTTTAAATTTATTTCACTTAATTTATTATATTGTATAAGGATTGAATAATTTTAAAATACATAAAATTTCAACTAATTTTAATTATATATTTTTTTTTTCATAATAAACATGAGAAAATTATTTTCCTTAATATTTTTTTTTCTTTTCTTAATACTTTCCGAAAACCAAACACAACTTTAAAGTTCATGTATATAAAAGAAATTTGATGAAGTATAATTATTTATCTTTTTTAATATAACCTTCTTTTACTGATGCAATAAAAAAAATGATAGTTTGATAATTCCTCAAAATATGCTAGATTTACAGGTATTTCAAAATAAACTAAGATGTAACAACTATTGTTTGTTTGATGAATCTCCATGAAGTAATAAAGCTATCGTGAATAAACAGTACACGCACTTCATTTGTGATCGAGTTTTATGATGACCTAAAAGACATCCTATATCAACATATCTCGACAATTTGTAATGTTTGATTGCTTTAATAAAATAGACATATATTAGTTGTTGTGTATTTGATACGACTCCAATATATTTGAGTGGATATAAAACTATAACTTGTTAAAAATTTGACATAAACGACAATACGTATGTATAATTGACAAGATAAATAAGTGCACTAGAATATGACACTTAAAGACTAAGAGTGCGTTTGATAATTATTCTGAGAAGTGTTTCTAGTCTTTTTAATACTTTAAAAATAAAAAATTTCAATTGTTAAAAAGATTAGAAACACTTTTTAAAATTATTGTCAAATGTACTCTAATTAATTCATTATTTTTACAAGGACAATCGGAGTCTCTTTTTACTTAAAGCAATTACACAACCACTAGAAATTTTAAATAATGTGTTGTCAATGTGAAAATATTTCAAGATTTTCTTAATATTTATTGGTTGATATATTAAAACTTTATATAGAAATTCCTATCTAAAATATAGAAAATTTTATATAAAAGGTAAAACCTATCTTAATATCTTGAAAATATTTTAAAATTTCTTAAAATATTGAAACTCCCATTCTATAGTTTGTGTACAAGTTCTTATATTTTAGTGTGGAAGTTTTTGTTTTTCAAAAGAATAAAAAGAAGTGTGTTAAAAAACAGTTTCAAAGGTTTTGTTTGAGAAGTGTTTTGGGAAATAATTTTAAAAATATTTTTAAAAAATTATTTGATGATATTTTTAAAAATAAAAGTTAGTTGAAAATTTAAAATATTTTTAATATGTTTTTTTATCTTTTAAAATAATTTTTATTTATAATACTTTATTTTAAATATTTTTATAATTAATTTTTAAATATATTTTTTTAAATAAAATGAAAATAATTAAAATATGTTCCAAAAACATCTTATTTTATGTTTTTAAAGACAGAATGGATATCGAATATTGTTGGCCGTGTTGGCAAATCCATCCTGACAGTCGGTCTATCGGGCATTTTCTTTCAGGCGAGGACCTGCTGACTGCTGACTGCTGACTAACCATGATCAATAAGCTCACTGACCGGGTAAGTGAGTTGACTCGGTTAGACTACTCCGCGCTGACTCTTTTAGGTTCAGTGGTTTGTGATTTCCCACGAAGCACTTAGCAATGTGCCACATCACAAGGAGGGCAAAGGAGGCAAAATAAAAATGCATCTCATTTTGCCCTGAAACTTGGCTATTATTACAAAGAATGCCTTTCCTAGAACCCCGTACACAAGCCATATGGGGCTACCCTCTGATGATGGGTGGTTCGCTCAATCCCGCAGGGTACCTTGGTAATTTCAGTTATGTTTCACCAATTAATTCAATATAAAAATTGTTTCTGAAAAACACTCCGCACATTTCAACTGTGTTCAACACCAATGGCGCTGGCGCTGAGTGTTCCAGTAGGGTGCGCACGATTGAGAGCCTCCACGGCCGCGCGCGTTAGACCCACAGTCGTCGTCTCTGCTAACCTAGCCCCACTAAGAGGTGATGCGGTGGATTGGGTGGCGGGGACGTCGAGCTTCTTCGAACAAGACTCAAGGCCAATCATGTTGTTCGACGGTAAGGCGCATTTTAGCACACTATCACTCGTTATTCTATCTTGCTCTCAAATTCCCAAAAATTCCAAACACTCCATGCCCATCGTTTGGGCGAGGCATGGAAATTTCCGCCCGGCGACTCCAGTCCGGTCAGACTTAGTATGCCCAGTGTTTATGCTTTTTTTTTTCTTCTTAAATTTTATATTTTTCAATGAAGAATTTGCTTAGCTTAAAACGATGAAATTGAAATTTTCTTGTTCTTCGGCGAGAAAGTTAAAGAAATTATAAAGAATTTCAATTTCCAGGAAAGAAAATGAAAATATAGAGTTTGAAAGCTTTGTTTGTGGAGGTCTGTTGGTTGATAAAGCAAAGGTGAAGTTGATTTGAAGAACATGGTATTGTATTATACATGGGTGGTGCTCCTTCCATACTTTGATATGTGGATTAGGAAATGCTTCTAGTCCAAGCATATTAAGGTTGCTAGAATTAAAGTTTTATTTTCCTTTACTTTTTCTTTCCTTTTACTTTTCCTCTCTATTCTCTTTCCCTCACATTTTCCCTCAAATTTTCTCGGAACCAAACATAGCCACTAAGTTTTTCTTTTTAAGTCATAAATTCTTGCTGTTGTTAAGCTTAATAGGGAACTTTGATTTCTTCGGGCCTAATCCAAATAAGGCTCTAGTTACTAAGCAATGGCTGCTAACTATGGGTAATATTCTTTGTGTTTGCTTAACTGAAATTTGTTTCTGCAGGTGTATGCAATTTATGCAATGGTGGTGTGAGGTTTGTGCGTAATAACGATCGAAATAGGTTGGTTTGTTTTCCCTCTCTTTATAATAATTCTTTTATGGGATTTAGAACTCGTTTGTGAGTGATTCCAGTTAAATTGCTTTGATCTGTAGTACTTTCATTAGAAACACTTTTTAAGAATCACTGGTGTTTGGATATGAACTAAAAAAAGTGTTTTGATAATGTTTTTTATAATATATTATATATAGCAAGATGGTGATTTTTGGAAGAATCACTTATCAAGTAATTTTTCAAACATCTAATTTTTGTAAGAAAGCATTTTCAAGCATTAGAAAGCATTTTTAGTGATTTTCAAAATCACTCCCAACCGGGTTGTTGATGATATTAACCTTTAAAACTATTAGAACAAGCAAACCTCTACTTTTATTTGCATGCATATAAATATAAGAAGGGAGCCAAGTATGATCCCACTTGTTACATTTCATTAGGAAAAAAAATAAAAAATGAAGGAATGATTTGTTGATTTCAGAAAACTTAAAGAATGACAGTCTAGCAGACAATGCAGAATGCACGCAGGAAAGGGAAAATCTTCAAATTAAATGATTCAACATCATCCAATCATGACAACGACTTTTGGTTGACTGTTTTCATAGTAGTCCTTCACCAAAAAACATGTTATTTTTCCTGATATGGTGCTGGAGAACAATGATTGGCTTCTATGACTTGAATATGAGTCGTTCCTCTGAATTTTTATACAAGCTTCTTCTACATGTTCCATTTTAATACTTTCAAGAACATAATCCTGAGTAAAGACAAGTATACTGAGTTGGGTATTGCAAAATAATGATTTAATGATTCTGCATGTTTATATCTATCATGAGTACCAATAACTGCTTCAACATGTTTAAGACTATCAATATCAATTGCTTTTGCTTCTTTATTTCATTATTGGCAGGAGTATAAGGTTTGAAGCCCTCCAGAGTGAAGCAGGCAAGAAACTCTTGAGGAGATCAGGAAGAGCTCCTGATGATATTTCAAGTGTTGTACTCGTTGAAAAAGAAAGGTAAAACAGGTTTCTTTTGTAGTAAACTTCCAATTAAGATGAACAGCATGAAGATCTCCAAAATGCTGGTTTGAATTCCATTGCTAAGCAGTACATTTTCCTTGATGCTCTGTCTGGCTGCAAAGATGACAGGGGAAGAGCAAAATACAAGGGAACTCATCAACAGCTGTTCCATGCCAACTGATGTTTTCAATTTTCTTCCTTTCGTCCATCTTCTGAGCAACCAAACAGAGCACTATGAAATTTTCAAGGAGGAAATGATGATTTTTTATTAAGAAAGACTGCATGAGGAAAGTAACAATTTCATGGTGTGTCAGGTCATATATCAAGTCAGAAGCTGTCCTGAAGATCATGGAATACATTGATTTACCGTTTCCCCAGTTAGCATTCTTTCTACAGTTTGTACCTTTGTAAGTCATCCCTTTTCTGCTCATAGTTTTTCTGTTCTTAAATTTTTGAAGCTAATGAAAGCAGCCACAGATACATCTATGATTACACTACATCCTGTAATGTTTGTTTGCAGGTTTATACGGGATTTCGCATATGACAATGTTGCAAACAACCGTTACTCGTTGTTTGGACGGTCTGACTCATGTGAGATTATAGAATAGTCCAAAAATTATGCTCTTTTGTATGTGTATATGTGTGTATATTTCAGAATTATGAAATGATTGATTTTGATTTTGTCGGCTCAAATATTTTTGGTTGAAACAGAATGAAACTGGGATTGTAATTACTGGTTGGGATTCTCTATGTATACAGACGGGCTTATAATTACTCATTAGTATTTTTAAGATCGTTTCTATGGTAGTTTCCTGAATTTTCTGAAAAGAGGAACAACTGTTAGGGTTTTGTTTTATTGCCCTGCTATTGCTTCTTGTATATGTGTGATTCGATTGAACAAATACATTAGTTCTCTGTGCAATTTCCGTTCGATTTCTTTCTTCTCTTTGTTGTGTTAGTTAACCTCTTAACAAGTAAGATAATTGCAATTGTTCACAATCTATTAGCTGTTACTGCTGATATTATTCTATGATGCCAACTTCACCCTATCATGGTAACCTAGAAATTCTTTGTTTTGTTTTATTTGTAGCTATTGTACCTTGGTTTTTTATTTTTTTTATTTATTTTTCCATTTATTTACTTTTGTTTTAGCTTTTATTCAAGGGATGTTCCTGAAAGAAGTGTCTGTCTTGGGTAGTGAGGTGTCATTACTAACAATATTACTGCGAAATTCAGTATATGCTAGTCTAGGAATTTCTATATTAGAGATGAAAACACAAATTATGAATAAATGATTTAGTAAAATACTATTTTACATAATCCTTTGTTGGCATTTGGAGAGTTTCAATCAGTCAGTTTTCCCTATATCTATACTAATGAGCCAGATGGATTTAGGTTTAGCAGGTCACACTGTTTTCCAATCCAGAAAAGCTTCCGGGTGTTGGGTTTTCATTTGCTTTTCACTTCAGCTATTCCCATAGAATGTGTACACCTTAAAAGGAAAAAACATACACTTGAAACAACAATCTGTTGTTTATATGCATGCATAGATGGATATCTTCTATTGCTCTTACCTTCTGTGCTTACACATTGGGATTGGGGCTTGCTAACAGTGAGTTGATAGTAGAAGAAAGCATGGTATCAGTTTTAAGATAGCTGAAAATTGAACAACTTTACCAAGCATAATGCAAATCTGTCAAAAAGGCAAAATGGAGCTCAAGTTAGAATATATCTGATGTGAAAACTTAAACTAGTACATCCAATGAAGAAAACTTAGTGGTTTACCCGAAAATTAAGGCAACTAAAGCTGCAACCCATAACAGATATTGATACCATTTGTGCTTGGATTTCACACGTTTTCCATCATATCCAGGAGGAATGTACTTGCGACTTACGTATCCATATTGAGGGCGGACTAAAAGAATGAATCCCAGGAGAAATCCTGAAAGAAATCCTCCAATATGGGCAGAACTATCCACATGAGGGAGAAAACCAACAGCCAAATTTAAGACAACGACGAACATGAGAGTCATCAGGGCTGCACACTGCACACACAAATGTTGGAACCTATTCACATGAAAAGGTCTTTCATATAATATCTAAAGGAATATAGCAGTGAATTAGTATGAACTTATTGCGGATTTAGGTTTCAGGTATTCTATTTGATAATTAGAACATTAGAATTTGCACAATTTCCACATTAGTCACTACACCGAGTAAAACAGAGGAGAGCTTCAATCATGTGAAGATTATGAAAGTGAAAGGGTATCCTTAGGACAGCAGCTCAAATCTTACTTTGGCCTCATTTGGGATAGCTTCTTAGTTTCAGCTTTAGCTGGAAGTAAGCCAAAGTCAGACTTTTTATAGGGTAATATTGGTCTTATAAAAGTTTTATGAAACATAAAAGAGCTTCTTGCAGAAGACAAAGTAGAGTTTTTACAAGAAACAACATTTATCTAGTTTTTACATTCAAATCTTTTTTAAACCATAAACTCTTTGGACAGAATTAGTCAAACAGGTATAGGAATTTGTATTGAGCTTAAAAAAGTGCTTTTGATTTTTCAGAATTCAATCCAAACCGGACCATAGTATCTTGACTGTTATGTTATAAGATGGACTTGAATATCCAACTCAGATCATTCAATTTTGATGAGTTTCAGCTGGGCAAAAAGTATTTAGGAGAGAGAGTCCATTCCAGAATCAATATATTACTTGTTAACACCCAAGTCTGGTTATTCTCTAGGCTGGTCATCTGAATTTTAATACACCCTACCCGGTACTTTGTGAGTCTCAACTATGTTTATGCTCAGAGAATTGGTGAAACAGAGATTACCTTATTTGCGTAGATTGTCCAGTTCATGAAGAGTTCAGAAAGCATGGCTCCTAACAGCCCAAAAAGTGCACCGGATGCACCCACTGATATGGATTTCTGAAGATGAAGAGCAGATAACAAGCTTCCCCCAAAACCAGAAATCACGTACAAGAGGCCTATTCTCACTGCAAATCCAAGTAGTTCAAATCAGTGAAATATTGATAAGGTAAAAGCACAGTGGTATCTACATCTACATCTCAAGTTCTTACAAAATCCAAACTCCTGTTCTAGCTTGACTCCAATAAACAGAAGGCTCAACATGTTGGCGATTAAATGGATGGCTCCGGCGTGAAGCCAGATGCATGACACAAGGCGCCATTCCTCTCCTTCCTGCACCACAAGTTTCTTCTCCAGGGCTCCTAGTTTTTCCAGCCTGCAAAAATTAAGATGGCATGTGGTTACTCATATTTAAACATGTGCAGTTGACTTCTATTATTCATTTTGGTATACATTATTAGCTTAGGCCTAAGTTTAATATTTTGTCTTTACAGGTGCAGCGCTCAGGAGCCCATCACTGGAAGATCATGTTTTAAATACTGGAATAGAGAACAGATAATGAAAATGATAAAGAGAGATGATAGTTTTTGATTCAAGAGTGTATTTGATAGTGATTTAAAAAAATATTTTTAGTCTTTTTAATACTTATAAAATTTTTTTAAGTGTTAGAAGAACTAGATACGTTTCTTAGAATTATTACTTTAAAAAGCATTTCAAATATTTTTAATACTTGAATGATAATTTTTTTCAAGTATTTGAAATATTAAAAGCGTTTCTTAGAATTACTACCAAATGAGCTCTTAAGTGTGTGTTTGACAGTGATTCTGAGAAGTGTTTCTAGTCTTTTTAATACTTGAAAAATAAAAAATTTCAAGTATTAAAAGATTAGGAACACTTTATAGGATTATTGTCAAACGCACTCTAAATGGAGTCTTATAATGTATTTGATAATATTCTTACTCGAAATGTTTTTTCTAGAAGTATTTTCAGAAGAATTACCTATCAAACGATTTTTTTAGAAAACAATAAAAGTGATTTTTCAACGCTAAAAGTGATTTTTCAATATTACAAGTAATTTTTTTAGATTTTTAAAAATATCTCCTAAATTTTATTAAATACTTAATTTTTGTCAAAAAATATTTTTTAAGCTAAAAACACTTTCTAAAATCATAAGGGACTCTTTATTGATTTGGATAAGAGATAGTAGGAAGGGGAGACATGAAGATGAAGGTTTTGTTTATGAACGTACTGTATTTGATAAATTAATTTGAATTAATGAAATGATTTTAATTATATTTGATAAAATAACTTGATAATAAATCTAAGCTTTTTTGTTTAAATCCTTTAGCAATTTCAACATCATATTAATCTTTATCATAATGGTCAATTATTTTCTTCATTGTGTGTCTCATAAACTCATTGTTTAGCATTAATAAAGGTAAGTATGTGAAATTGGATGGTTGTGAAAAAATTAAGACCCTATTTGGTAATTGTTTTTCAAAAGGATTTTCTGTTCTTTAGAAAAAAAAAAAGGAAAATAAGTTTGATAATTAGAAACTATTTTTTGTTTTTTATTCTTAAAAACATAAAACATTGTGTTTTTAAATAATTTCTTTTACTTGTTTTCATTTGTTTTTTGAGACTTATTTTAAAAAATAATTATACAAATATGAAGAATGATTAAAAATAAAACACGAGTTTTCCTAAAAATGTAAATTTGTAAGATTTGAATTCAACATGTATATTATACTTTTTTAACACCCTCCTCCTCTGCATCTCCACACCCTCTACACCCACACTTGGAGAGAGACAATTAAATGCAAATAATTCTTTTGGATTTACAAACAAGTAAATAAGGAAATAAATATGTAAATTATGGAGAGACAACTTAAATGCATGACATACGGTCAAACTAAGTTTCGATACCATGTTGAACTATCAATTTTTTTTTTAAAAAAATTAAACTTGCAAGATTTGAGTTCAATATGTATATCACACTCTTAACAAAGGGATGTCACTCAAATTACTAAAACAAAAGTCTATTATTGCTTTTTCATAACCTTTCCTCTTGAAGGATATTAAATGAAGTTAATGTTTAAGAATAGGTCACGAGGACAAAAACATTCTATGGTTAATGTCTAAGAATAGGTTGGGAAAACAAGACATTCCTCTTGCTCAAAATTGGGATTGACTTGATCGATAGAGAGGGATCACTTTGAACAATCTTCTCTAACATTTTTCTTGCATATTCGGGAAAGAAAATCTATAGAGAATGCCTAAAGTTGTTATAGAGTCATGAAAAGCCAGAACACCCATTCTTCTCCATTTAAAACGTGATTTTATCATTGGAAAAGCTCTAAAAAAGATTATAGTTTAAAACAAATTTTTTAATTAAAAATTACAATAAAAGAGTTCGGTCAAGAAACTAAACATCTCTTTGAGAATGTTTATATTTTAAGTACTTTTAGTTGAAATATTTTCTCTAACAACTTTTTTAGAAAAATTATTTATCAACTACTCATTTAGAAAGTACTATAAGCGATTTTTTTTTTAAAATTTTTTGAAATGCTTTCTAAATTTGGTTAAACTCTTATTTTTTTCTCTAAAAATGTTTTATTTTCAAGAAAAAAAGAAAAGAAATCTAAAAGCTATTCCAAACAGACTCTAATGCATAAACCGAAAAGTGGGTAGGAACAATTGCATCAAATGGGACCTCAGCTTCTTTAATTTTTATTCAACAATTGAAACCTAGTTGGAGTTCCACAGAGTCAGTCAAACATAAATTTAGAGTTCATTTAAAAGTAATTTCAGGAAACATTTTTAATCTTTTTAAAACTTGAAAACTTTTTGTCATTTAACTATTAAAAAGGTTAGAAATGTTTTCTAGATTACCAAACGCAATCTTAGTTTCCTCGCTTATTAGACTACCAAGAAGAAGAAAGGGATATATTTTAGCTTTATAAAGAAATAAAAGAAAAAAAAGGAAAAATCAAAAGCACCCATTTTCTAGAACCAACAAAAATGACGAAAACTAAGATAGATAACATAAAGAATAAGAATGGAAGGCTTACGTGGTGGGGGAAGGGCCAAAGAGTGGGTTTTCAGATAGGGGCTGGAAAGAAAACCTTCCCAAATATGAGTTGAACACGCATCGATCCGCCCCAGTCTTCTCCGGGCAATTATTCACATACATGCTATACACGAATGTCGCCACATTAGCCATGAAGAAGACCGGCACCAGCCACGGGAACCACGACTTGGGTGGTGGCGGGCACGGTCGGGCCTGAGGTCGAGCAGCCACTTGGTGGGCGGCCGCCTCTATATCCCCCGGAGTTTTACTCTTCCCCATTGAGGAAGAGTGCGTGATACGCCTACTCAGGTCACCAGCGCAGCCGCTGCTACTGTGCACCGGTTGTTATGGGGGAAGAGAGGAAGGAAGAAGATACAAAAACAGAATTTGTATTTTGGCCGAGGTTGGTGGGTAATGAACGAGTCTACGGACTTTTGGAAGTTAAGTTCGGTACTTTTCCCCCCACAATAAGGGCGGTTAAGCAACCTAATTCTCCTTTTGAACTTTGAAAGGACAGCAGCTTCATATGGGCTAGTGATGATTTTCAATGGGTAATACTAAACTTGTAGCTACCTCCACAATATTTGTAGCTAGAAACTACTTTAATCAAGAAAAAAATTATTGACATTTTTGTTATAACCATAAACTATATCAATTACTTCAGTACTACCCTTTAATTCAAAATTTTAACTAATTATTTGCATTTTTTATTCCTATAATATTTATGGATATTTGTAACACAATATTAATTTTTTCATATATAATTGATGTCATCCAATTTACTTGTATAAAATATATATACACATATTTAGAATACTTAATTGTATGTTTAGCCTTGAGTAAGTTTATTTAAATACATATGCTTTTTTTTATATTAAAATATTCATAAATATTAGTTACATATTATGTTGAACCTTATGAACTTTAGTTTGTAGTTTTAGACATTTATAATGACAATTATTTATCATGAACCTTATGACCATGTGTTGATTTCTAATGGATTTTCCTATCAATGATGATGATAAATGTATTTACTATAAACTTGGAAAGAACATATATGTCATCATTTGCTTATATGTAAATGATATATTAAGTTTTAGAACTACCCTAAAAGTTGTTAGTGAGGCTAAAAGATTCTTAGAGTCTAACTTTGATATGAAAGACCTAAGCAAAGAAGAGGTGATTTTAGAAAGAACTAGAACACGTATCGGGCTTAAACTTTCACAAGAACACTATATTGATAAAACCGCAAGGAAGTTTAAATATCATGATTGCAAACTAGAGTTGACACTTACTTAATGGTCTTAGCTCCTAGTTGAAGAAAAATAAAGAACATAGTGTGTAATAGTCATATATATCATTGAGGCACAATGTTGTGTAATAGTTGCTTGAGAAGGGGCTCAACCTGCACGCCATGCTTTCTAAAGGCTATATGTTGACTGGTTTCATCCTGCCATGGACTCATTAGAGACACAACTCCAACTCCCAACCAGTTTGTGTAGGAGTGGCCAAGTCTCCTCTTCATAGTTAAGTCATCAATTAGCGACAAGCTCCCTAAACTTAATCGGGTCGACATGCCTGAACTTCAAAGAATCTTCCAACAACACCTACATGCCTAATTCCTAGAGCATGATCCCCACTTCATTATGCCTGACCAACCAACATGTTCTTCTTGATAAACATTTCCGCTATGGTCACAAACACTAAACAAATAGTCTGTGACATTCTCTCTCACTCATCTCGTACACCCAAAATCTTCTATCCGATGACTTGAATTATGATCTTGGCACTCCAAAGTGTGGGCTTTGGAAGAGAAAAACTCTTGGCTCTCACTTTTTCTCTTTTTCTCTTGAGGTGGAAGATAAAGTCATTAGAAAACCTTAACCCATAAAGGGGTACTTATAGGGTTGCCCATTGGGCTTAAGTGACTTAAGCCCATCAAGACTTGAATTACTTAATCTAGCCCAAAATGGGTCATAATTGATTAGTTAATCATATAGGGCCATCCAATTAATCAATTAGCCAAATCCAGAGTCCTTATTCATTATCCCCTATGCAACTTTGCATAATTACCACAATGCCTTTATGCACAAGAATAAACTTAGAGCCAATCTAACCCTTATAAATCGGGCCATCATAGTATATGAGCTCACAACGAGGACTATTGGGACCCATAGGAGTATTGGCTCCTTCAGAATCCAATTTTGAAGTTGATTCAACATTCCACTAAAGAGAATTAGCTACACTCTAGTACCTTATGTAAATAACAATGAGATAAAGTATGAATCCGTGACTTACTATCCACTGCATGTAGACTCTCCATGAACTAGTGTTTGTAATCTAACAAGGTAGTGCTATTACATATCAAGATTATCTTTCAGATCATTGAGTTACATATCCCACTTATTATGTGATCAATTAACATACCCTGATTGTAAGGAGCATATATCAAATTCTATTAAAGGAATTACTATAGCCACATGTTTCATGATCACATGTCCTTTGAATCACCCAAGGGAATACACTGCCTCAATCCCATGAGATATCATGATACCTTTATTGAGAATACATATTGCCACCGACTTCATCAATAATGACCTATTCTATAGAGATATATGACCACTTTAGGGTTTTACTTATAGGTCAAAGTCACCTGTTGATTTCGGCACAAACTCAATATCTTCTTAAGATTAAGAGTCAATGCACTATAGTAGTTAGATGAATCATGACAATTAATAGCCTTGTGTCATAATTCACCATAGGCCCTATCCAGTGTGCATAACATACACTAGTGTGTACTCACTATAAGAAGCCCTTCTTGACGACCAAGACAAACCATCCTTCCCATTAGGAGGTGATGTACTACAATCTCTACTAGATTCTTGAAATCCATGAATTGATAATGGACAACTTATAGGGTGGTGATCTACTATTGCAAATTCACCATCTGTAATTGAAACTCATCCATCTCATCAAGTTGACATCGACATTGAGGCACATGAAGATGGATTATAGCGAGAGGGCTTTGATACCAATTGATAAAATGGAAGCATAGAATAAACTCGTAGTCCGTTGATTTATGCAAAATACCAGGAAACAAGGGTGGGAGTAATTCGTTGATTCAAAGAATACTGAAAAACAAGTAAAGTAGGAAAGAATAATCTTTGACATTTTTATTGGAAAAAAAACCTACATCATAAAACTATCAATCCTATTTAAATAGACCATTTAAAATTCAAAATAAAAGAAACTATCTCTATCTATAATTGGAGAAGGAAAACAACCCTAACTTTACTAAAATAAAGGAAACATTCCTTATCTAAAATTATAATTGAAAACCAATCCTACCTTAACTAAAGCAAAAAAACAATAAAATAGGGAAATAAACTTGAGTCTTGTCCATATGTACTACATTATGAGCACCTTGAAAGTAGTGGTTGGTTACACTCTTTAACCCAACATTAGTTGATCCAGATGTGGCTATGCCTAAAATCAAGGTATAAGCATCCTACATAGCATATGGATGAAGTCTGGGAATCATCAACAATAAAATCGAAGGAGTAATTAACAAGATAATCAAGTAGTTGTTTAAGTAAAAAATAACAAAATAACAAAATAACAATTAGTAGCAAAGTAATCTAAAAATTTTCTTTTTGGCTAGAAAAAGCATTCCACAATACTTTCATAAATTATCTTTTTGTTTAGTTAAAGGACAAAATTGGATACATCTAAAATGTTGAATGTGTGGTAAAATTTATGTTGTTTGATGATGATACTAACAAATGAGATTAAGATAAGTATAAACAAATAGAATAGAGATACAAACAAATGAGACTTGAAAGTACACATGTGACAACACCTGATTAGTTATTCATTATCGATATAATAATGAAAAAAATATTGTTTAGTACCATAGTTTTACCAATAACTAATTAACTCACTCACCTTCTCTCTTTCTTTCATTCTATCTCCCTTTCTCTCTCTCTCTCTCTCTCTCTCTCTCTCTCTCTCTCTCTCTCTCTCTATATATATATATATATATATATATATATAGATATATATATATATATATAGATATATATGTTCATTATTTAGAAATTCCAAAAGTTTGACTTAAAGCATTGCAAATTTAAAAAATCAAAGCTTAATTAAAAAATTAAGTACTTTCCAAATTTGAAGATTTTTAAAGTTCTATTTACACATGATATTTGGCATGACTTGCATGTATGTTTTAGTTTGTTCATTTAGAGCCAAATTGCAATAAATAACAATCAAATTATAGCTCAATTCTAAATTATACGGGATAAAATAGTGCAACAAATATTATCAAAAATTAATTTTGTTTTTCTGAATGATGTTAAAATATATCTATTAAATTCATTTAAAATATCTCATTTTTATCATATTAATAAAATTGAACTCATGGCTACATTTAACACATATGTTTCTATACATTGCTAGGGTTGACATGTAATATACCATTAATTCTCATTTAGGTTATGTGTTGGTTCATCATATACGATATGCATATCTTAAGATATCATATACCACTAGATAAAATATGTATATCTTAGGATATCATTTCTCTTGGGATGTGATATTATTGGATATAATGTGTAATAAACATGATATCTTAATGTACGATATCTAATAAGATATTTTATATCATACTTATATTTAATTTGTAAAAATGATAAAAAAATGAAAGAGAAAATATATTGTATTTCAATATTTGATATTTATTTAAAATAAAATTGTGTTGCACTCTAATATTTGCTATTGAAAAAACTATGGATCTTTCTTATGTTTAGTATTATTTCGAAATTGTTCTACGATTTATAATTTAGTAAACATTTTTTTTTGACTAATAATATTCATGATTAAAATATTTAAAATTTATGAATAAATAATATTATACTTTAAAAATACAAAAAAAATCAATATAATTAAAATTAGTTAGAAACTTATGTACTTTCAAATTATTTCATCTTTATACTAAATAGCTAAAAGAAGTGATATAAGTTTGATTTTCTCATACTTTTCCTTTCTTTTTTCTTTCCCTTTTATGGAAACCAAACATAGCCAAGAAATATTTATCGTAGCATCAAACTTTAATAATCTTAATTGGGCCCTTTGAAAAGTAAGGTGATATTTCTACTAGTACATTGCCATACAACTGCAAAGATCTTCATTATCTTGATCCATGGAAACACATCATTATTAAGACTAGGAGATGAACAACATCAAATTGAAGTAGCAAAACATAGAGCTAATTCAACAAACAATCTACTGGCGGAACAGAATCGCTAAATCTTCCATGGGCATTGATACAATATGAAGAAACAACATCTTCCGAGTATGCTGATTTTATGTTAACATGATTGAGTAAGATGTTGGTGCAAGCCACGCTTTTACTACAACTCAAGTTAATTGCGTTTTTTGTGGTCGTTGTCCCAATCACTCTTGTGAATGAAATGTCACTCAACTTTACTCCTGAAGTGCTCTGTGGACATTATGCAAATATATAAATCAAATTCTACTTATTTATTTTTATAAACTAAAGGTTAACCATTAAAAGTCTGTTTGACTCTGATTTTAAAAAGTGTTTCTAGCATTTTTAGTACTTAAAAATAATTCTTTTGATAAAAATTTTTAAGTGCTAGAAAAATTTAAAGCTCTATTTAGAATCACTACCACAAAGATTTTAAATAAATAAAATTCGATTTTCTTACTTGTTTCGAGCACATGTTATTAGGACAGTAGTATTGATCAATGATGATGGGGTTATCAGCGGCATTTAGTGTAATCCCCTCGAACAATATCTTCCTAGCATATCCTGACCCTCCCTAAATAGAAAAAAGGCAAATTAATAAAAAAATTTAATCACTTAAATTCATTAGGAATTATGAATTATTTGCTTCAAGTAATGGTTTTGTTCATTACCTCCCATGTCTTGATCCTTACTCCATTCCGAGTTCCAGTGAAAGTACAATCTCTTACTTGCACTTCTTCCACTTTGTCAGTCCTTCCATTTAATCCTAAGCTTCCAATACTGTATAGAAGCATTTTAAAATTTTTAGGAAAAAAATAAATTTCATAGTACTCTCCATACATAAATAAACTGTTATTGGCTTCATCCATAACTTCTTTTATAGCCTACAATTGAGACCAAGCTTAACGTATTTTGCAGGCAATCATTGGTACCTTATGCCATGGCCAGGACCGCAAGCTATGTTGCTAATATTAATATAGAAGGAGCTTGGACCAATAGCTATACAATCGTCACCTATATTTATTGCAAAAAATAAAAATAATGAACTAAATATAAAACATAAGGTAAGGATGAAATGGCGAAAGGAAGAAATGTGTAATGGAAAAAAATGCTTAATACCAGTTTTAATGTTGCAGTAATGGAGTTGGATATTGGTTGACTGGCCAATGTCTATACCGTCTGTGTTAGGGCTTTCTTTAGGGGCTATTATGTTGAGGTTGGAAATGGTCGCACCATTGATGTTGAATATCACTACATGTCTCCTTGGGCTGTTGATAAGATTCAAATGATCGAGTTTAAGGTTATTGCAACCAACGAAACTCAATGCCTGCCATCATGAAAGACCTATATTAATTTCAGATATATAATTTTATTTATATTTTTATACATACATATATATATTATTTAAACACTTTTAGGCTATATTTGATTGACGAGATAGAATACCATAGGAAATGCATATCTTAGGATATGATTTCCAATGAGATATGATGTCCTTAGATATCATACCTAATAAACATGCATGATATATCTTAACATAGCATATCCAATGAGTTATTTATGTTATCTTTATATCCCACCATTTATTTTATCCTATGTTTGATTGAACATAGAATATGATATATTATCTTCTATCTTTTTTATTTTATCCCATGTTATATCCTATTAACCAAACATGACCTTAAGATATTAGGATTTATTCTTCAGATTGCATAGAAGTAAAGCTAATAGATGAAAAGCTTGTACTTACATCGGGTCCTTTATTACTAACACCCTATAAATAGAAAACAAGTACACATTAGATAAAGGATATAATAAAAATAAAATAATTAAATGAAATTAAATAGGATCAAGGGAAGAGAGTGATATATATCAATTTGGTTAACCCACATCCAATGGATGGAATAGATTGTTTTTAGGAAGTTGTTGCCACCAAATAGACCCTTGGCCATTGATCGTTCCCTTTCCATTTACTATAAGCCCATTGATACGGAAGAAAATAAGCCAATTGTCCACGCTTTGACCTCCCCATTCATATATTGATTTGGGGGCAGTAATTGTCCCTAAAACCTGCAATGAAATGGAAAACAATGTGAGTCAAATATTCTAAATTTGTTTAATTTGGTTGATTTATGAATTTTTTTCTTAATTGATTGACAAAATGAAAATGAATGACTACTTTGCAAAGGTAAATAGAGATAATATTGAATTTTATCATTTTATTTTATATAAGTTTAACAATAATAGTTGAGATTATAACATAGGAGAATTTTTTTTATAAAAATTTTCAATAAAAATATTTGCCAATTAATCCCCCATCCCCAACACAATTTAATATACTAGACTAAAAAATATTCTACATTATTGATCAAATTAACATTTCAAACTAATAAATTAAAAAGAATGTCCAAATTGCCTAAAAGTTAAAATTTAAAAGAAAAAAAAAGAACTAAAAATTGAATTAAAACTCGTTTGATAGTGATTTTAGGAAATAATTTTAATCTTTTTAATACTTAATTTTTTTTTTTTATAATTTAAGTATTAGGAATGTTACAAACGTTTTTTAGAATCACTCCCAAATGCACTCTTAGTTTATTGTAAAGTTAAATTACCTGAATATTTATATAAGAAGCTCTGCATGGACCTTCAAACCTTATAGGCTTCAACAAGAATGCCTTCCCACTTTCAATTATAAAATTGACATAGCCTGCCTGAATTCCACAAGCTTTCTTCCATGCTTTTAGAAAAGCCTAAAAGATTCATGAAAATGGCTGTATTAATTGGAAAAAAAAACTTAATTCTTGAAGTAATTGGAAATGAAAATACATTAATAGCAATTTTATTTACAATTTTGCTTGTATTGTGAAAAAAAATACTAAAAGAGAAAAAGAAAATATATTGATCTTAAATTCTTTTATTTAGTTACCATATATAGAAAATAGGAAAGAAAATATAAATTAAAACAAATTGAGTAAGTACATCTTCTATCCAAGAAAAGAAAATTTGGGTAATGATTGGAAAAACATTGAGTTAGTACTCTTCTTTTGTTTTGGTTTTACTTTTTTTCCTTTTATTTTATTTTCCTAGCTATTTTCAAATCTAAACAAAAGGAATATTCTTGATGGCATATTTGCATACTGGTGAATGAACTACCTGAGAATCATCTGTAGTTCCATCTCCAATAGCTCCAAAATCACGCACATTAATAGTTGAGAGCTCATCATCGTCACTTAATCCAATCTTGCCTAAGCCAATAGAGGCCATGCCCAAAATCAAGAAAATTGTAATAGAAAATTGCTGCACAATATATGTCAACATGTGAGAATCAACAATAGTAAGGGAAACTCAAGTAGTAATAGAAGTGAGAATAAAAAAATATTAGTAGCAACAATAAGTATTATTTCTAATCAAATCACATATATCCATACCATAGCATGACTCATTCTAAGAAAGTTACAGAAACACTAGCACTTAATAATGGTACAATTTTGTGTGCATATGTGAGGGTGCAGTCTACATATATATAGACACACACACACACGTGTTTATTAACAAATTATAAATTTCATGCAACCTAATATGAAAAGCTAAAATATTTTTGGAAAAGTATAAATTTTATGATCCTTAAAAGCTTGTCTGCTTGTTTTTTCCTTATTTTTATTTCACTTTTTACACGTTATTGTTTCTAAGATTCTTTTAGATTAGAAAACCATATGGATATGAGAAAAATAAAAAGAAAATGTTTTAGGCAACTTCATTTTTAGAAGGATAAACCAATGTTATTAAAAAACCCAACTTGCATATGCATTTATATTTTAAGATCTTCCATTTTGTTTTTCCTTATTTTTAGATAATTGTATCCAACTTGATCTTACTATGTTAAAACATTTTTAGAAAAATAAGAGTGTATTTGATGGTATTTTTCTTCGAAATGCTTTTAATGAAAATATTTTATTTAAAAGTATTTTTAGGAGAATCACTAATCAATTTTTTTTCCAAATAAGTAATTTTTCAACTTTTTAAAAGTGTTTTCTAAATTCTGGAAAATGCTTGATTTTTCTTCAAGAACGCTTTTGAAGTGTAGAAGTGCTTTTTTAAACACCACCAAACGAACTTTAAATGACATTGAATCTGAGTGGTAGTCTACTAGTTTTTTCTTATTTATATAATAAAAATTAAATGCATATTACCAACCAATGAAATCAAATACAACTTTAGAAAGCCACAAAGATTTACTTTCTTGAATTGTCTATTTGTTTTCCCCCCTTATTTATAGACAATGGAAATTATTTCTATAATAGCAAATAATAAATTGTATGCAAATTTAATTTAAAAGGTCCAAATATTATCATGAAAACAAATTGGGTTGAATTTAGTAGTAGTCCTACTCATATTTTCCTTATTGTATAGAATAGAAGTTATATATGTACCTATTAGCAAAATAATGATTTTGATGTTATAAACCTAAAGATATTATATAAAAAAGAATTAAATTCAAATTACTAGTTAGCCTACTTCATTTTTCATTATAGTGTAGAATACAACGAGTTGACAAAATCTTGCATCAATTAAAGATGGAATCAATGAGTTCTTGGCGTAGAAGCCAAAAAAAGTGTACTATCACTGCATCCAATAAGTTAGAAATTGTTAGAAGATGAGTGCTATAAGCTATAATTAAGTGTACCCTTAATTTAGTGAAGAATTCTTTTGACTACCGCTCTTGTGAGCCATCCTTGGTGTGTTCATGTAATGAATACCAAGAATAACTACAAAGAGAATGTGTCAAGTGAAGTAGGCTTCCAATTACCTAAACTCATGTATAATGTTGAATCCATTTTTTCTCCGTTTTTAAACAATTTGACTCCAGATCATATCCTTATACTAACTAGGCTTCAATAATTCTTTTTAAACTTCTTGAAACTTCTCTTGCATAATGCCTTTAAGAAATGAAGATACTTTTGTTTAATTATTTGCTTCACTTCTATGATACGACAATGAGACATGAGGATAATACTGGTCAGTTTAGATTCTTGGGCCATTACTTTCTCGAGTTCATCAAGCATTCTTAATTAGATTATTTACTTTGAAAAATTAATCCACTAATTAAAAAAAAGAATTGTATCTTGAAGAAATCTGAGGGGAAAAAAACTTCTTTTATTTTTCACTCTACTTCCAAAGTGATTCTTGCATTAATATTTATACATGAATGATCGAGGCCATTTGCCTTAAAAAAAAATATAATCCTTAATTTTAGGAGAAAGTCTCTCATAAAATTAGGAAATAAAATTAGAATAGTAGACAATTGTATGCGGTACAATTGGCAGTACAACTATACCTTTCGGATTTCCACTCTCTCCCTCAAGCAGGGTTGTAGATATTGATCATTCCCAACTTGAATCTCAAGTCTTCAAAGTTGGCTCTAGAAAGTGCTTTGGTAAGAATGTCTATTGTTTGGAGAGTTGTTGGAGTATAAACCAATGAAATAGTCCTTTCTTCTATTTTCTCCTTAATAAAGTGATGATATATTTCCACATGTTTTGTTTGACCATGATGAATCGGGTTCTTAGTGATACTTATGGTAGCTTAATTGTCACAGAACATCTTTATAAAATCTTCTATTCGCATTTTCAACTCATTTAGTGTGAAAACTATTTTTAATTTTTTTAAAAAATTTACCTATCTTTTTTTTTCAAAATTTTCTTTGTCACTTTTTATAATCCAAACATAGTTGCTGCATTTAGTACTTTTGGAAAAATTGACTATGAGTGGTAACTATTTAATGAAACTATGAGTTTTTTTGTGGCTTATTGAGAAAATGTATAGCAATTGAAGGGGATTTGAAAATAATTATGATAGATTTAATGTTAGAATAGGACAATTATGATGAATGATATATAATATTAGAAAAATATTGGATGAAGCTTTTCATGTTTTCCATGGTAGTCAAAATATAGAAAAATATTGAATAATAATTGTTACCTCATAAATCTCTTGTAGATTTCTAAAACATGGTATCCTTTTACCTAAGCTTTCCAATGAGTATGATGTTGTTGGAACTTCATGAGTTGATGGAAGTGAGATGAAAATGGAGTAGCAATCTCTTGTAAGCTTCTCCTTGCTTGTTCTTCTTCTTCATATAGGGGAGGAATATCATAGTTGCCTTCTTGAGCACTCCAATCCCATGCTTCTTCTTCATTAAACTTGACATTTCTACTAATCATGATATTTCCATTGTTTGGATTGTATAACTTGCAGCTTTGGAGTTTAAGTCATAACCAATAAAAATATATTTTCCACTCTTATCATCTAACTTTGGAGCATGAGGTTGAAGTCAATGAAGAAGATGAAAGATTCATAGGGGAGTTCCTATACTTAAATATTTTCTTTTCTTTGGCATTTGAGCTTGTCTTTTTCATCTTAACAACATCTAGATTTTTGGTTTTCTACCTCTTTGCTTTAATCTTCAATAAAACCATTACTTCCTCTACCTTTTGTGTGAGGTTCTTACTTAAGATTTGATTATAAAACCCTCATTTTCTTTATCTAGGCTTTGATACCAATTTTTTTGGTTTATGGAATCTTTGATACCAATTTGGTGGAATTCCTTTGTTAGCTTGACGTATTCATGGATATTTTCTGCAGAGACAAAGTCCACAACAATTTTTATGCATGACTTGATATGGGTATCCTGTAGGAAATAATATTGCCTCACCAATTCATTGTTGAAATGTCCAAGGTTTGATTCCATATTCTTAGTGGAACTTCTATATTCATAAACATAATGACCATATTTGTGTTGAGATTGTGTCCTTTAAAGCAAAACATGATGTAATAAATATATATTTTACTATTTCTTTGCTATTTTTTTTATGCATTGATATTGAACAGAGAATACAAGTCACGGGTTCTTTGTGAGATGATAAGTTATTCACAATCGGTTCATGGATTTGGGCAATTCAACAGAGACTGTCGTACACTACTTCATAATTAGAGGGATGACTTGTCTTGACCATTAGGATGAGGTTCCCATGGTGACTGCAGTAGTTTGTATGGTTATACACTGGATAAAACTTATGGTGAACCATGACATAAGACTATCAAATTGTCATGATTCACCAAGCTACTATGTTGCATGAACTCTCAACCTTGAGAGGATGTTAAGTTTGTGCTGAAATCAATAAGAGGCTTTGACTTATGGGTGAAACCCTAAGTAGTCATATATTCCCTATGGATTGAGTCATTGTTATAGCCCATAGTTAGGGTATATAAGGGCTAATTAATTACTTAGGACCCAAGTGGACTAGATTAGGTGAGCCAAACCTAATTTGGGCTCAAGTCACTTAAGCCTACATTGAAGCATATATAAACCCCTTTAGGGGTTAGGGTTTCATTTCAATAGTTCATTTTTCTAAAATTCCAGAGAATGGAACCGTAACCACCCTCTAGAAAGAGAGAGAGAAGCTCAACTTTCTATTGTGCCAAGACCTATGGAGGAAGAGATCATGGATCATTGGGTAAACGAGTTCTATGATGACCACCATGGTTTCAAAGTCTTCATTGGATGGAAATCAATAAGGAAACATCCAGATCCTAGGTTAGAGCTTTCAAACTCTAGATTTATATTTGTTTTATTCTAATGTGTTAGATCTAGAGAACACTAGGGATAGATGCATCCACCCTATTGATCTAAGGCCTAAGAATGGAGTAATTTGGAGTTCCTAGAAATTTGTTATAATTATAACATTGAATTTAGGATTTATCATACTTTCCATTTTCATTTTGCCTTGATTATGCCATTTTCCACTCCATTTTTAGGAATATGATTTTTGCCTTGTTCCTTCATTATTTGATGAATTGAAGTTATATTTTCCTCTATTGCCTTGACCATGTCCACAACTGCATGCATGACCACGTCCATGTTGGGCATGTGAAAGCTTTGATTCCTATTTGTTGGAGTAATGAGGTTGATTGAGAAACACAAACAATTACAAGAAAGATAAAATTAGCAAGAATTACAAATTTATTGCATTCCATTACTTTTTTTTATTTTATTTTATAGTATTTTATAATATTACATAATCTCTTATTTATAAATACTCACATTAAACAAAATAGAAACTCCTAATAAAATGTAAAAACATTCTAAGATTTGAAAACTCAAAAATAGAAACTAAAATAATCACTCAAAAACAAAATATTCTCCTTAACTTTTTAAAAACTAAATCTAATTATAATATTTTGAAAGTTTGTAATTCAAGTTTACTTTCCAACAGTCCATGGTCATGACCATGATTATTCTAACTTCTTTCATTAAATTTTTCTTTATTCACTTTTAATGAAAGTTTCATTTGAAGAACTTGTTCTATTTTTATTTTTATTTTCGGTTTTTTCTTTTTCATATATTTTCATGGGCTTGCTATGATCCCATAAGTTGATCAATGGTCATAGAATTTAAATATTTAGATTCTTCAATGGTAATAACAATATAATCAAACTTCAAATCTAAAGATCAAATTATTTTCTCAATCACATGAATATCATTTAAACTCTTGCTGTTTCTTTTTAATAAATTCACAATAGCCAGTACTCTATAAAAATAATCGGAGATCGATTCCAATTCTTTCATATTCGAAACTTCAAATTTTCCTCTAAGAGTTTGAAGATAAACTTTTTGCACCTTATTATCCCTCTGGCCTATATTTTGAAATATCTCCCACACTTCCTTGGAAGTGGTTACATTTGAAATCTTCTCAAAAGTACCTTTACCCATTACTCGATTGATGATAGTGAGAGATTTCTAGTATCTCTTTCTCATATCTTTCAAAAAATTCCTTGATTTGGGGATAAAGTGGTTTCATCTAGTGGCTCTTTGTAGCCTTTCTCTATAACCTCCCATGCATTTTGTGAGTCATGCAAAATCTTCATCTTGATACACCATTTATTTTAGTTGTCTTTGTTATGTTGGGGAACTTGAAACACATACATCCCACTGGTCATTTTTTTAATGGCTTTGATACTAATTAATTCATTGTGTATGTGAAAGTTTTGGTACAAATTTGTTGGTGTTAGAGTTTCTGCATACCCAATTGAAGAAAATAATAATGAAAATTTGGAAGGCTTTGTTTAATTGTAGGGAAAATGATGGAAAATAAAAGGAATCAAGTTTTTAGGATTTTTAGGGAAAATGATGGAAAATCGAAGGGCTCAAGTTTTTAGGATTTTAGACATGTCATAGAACAATTGCTTACTTTCGAGTTCACAATTTTCTTCAACCAAACAACATTAAATTAAGAAAATTGTCAAAAAAGAAAATTACATAGTACAATGATGAAGTCCTTTAGAGGCCAAGGAAATTGATTAAAAATAGAAATCCACTCTCTTTGCGATCTGGAAAAGAAAACACGAAAGTTAGGGTTCCGAAGAGTAGTAAGGCAAAAAATCTTGACTAAAACTATAGTAGATAAAAGTTAGGGTTCCAAAAAGCAGTTTAGGGTAGGTACTCTCAAAGGTGAAGATGCCATTGGATATAATAGGCTTAGGGCTTGCTTTTATATGGTTCTATCTCCTATATCCGCTACCTACAAAAAATTGTCTCTACATGGCCTTCTATGATGGTGGCCCAAAAAAAAGTTGCTTTTATATGGCCTCATAAGACCTTCTATAGTAGCAGTCCAATATATATATAAGCCACCAATTTTTTTTGACCCCTATTAAAATTATGTGACCATATCCTTCTTTTTTTTTTTTTTTGTAGTGTTTTAAAAAATAAAAGAAGATATTATGGTCTCTATTAAAGCAAAAGAAATAATACCAAAACAAAGATATTAATGCATTAGATTATAAGGTTGATGGTATTGTTTAATTTTTGCACTGAATTTCATGCAATGTACTCCCAAAGGTCTTATTAGTTCTAGTAAACTTCAATTTACTTTAGAATTGATTATGTTTTGATCTATGTTGCATTAATTAACTTATTAGACCTTAAAGAATGATTATAAAATTATTGTTGGGAGTACATTTTGGAGAAAACATGAAAAAACAAAGTCGAAAACTCAAAAAGTGGAATAATGTTCAAAATATCTTCAAGACACATTCAAATGCCCTAAAGGATATAAGAAATTTCACCTTTTGCCACAAATTTTTTGGCCATGAATATAATTTCATCTCTAAAGATGATATTGGGAAACAAAATTTGAGTTTGTTACAAAATTTTGTGTCTAAAGTTTTAATTGAATGTGAACTGAGGCTAAATTATTTGTGACGATATCATAATTTTTAACAACAAAATATTTCATGGTGCAAAATATATTAGGAGATAGAAACCTAGTGTTTGTCCCGAAAGGAAAATGATAGGTAGCAAAATTATGTTGTTGTAAAATAGTTTTGGAGAGAAAAATCTTAATAATGGGAGACAAAAAATGTTGTCCTAAATACCACTAGATGAAGGAACAAAGAAAATTATTGGGAAGGAAATTGTTTTATTGTAAAAACTTAATATTGGAGACAAAACTATTTCATCCCTATTAAAATGCATTTTCCTTTTTCAAAATGAATTTATCATTTTTCAATTTATTTATACTATTGAATACTTAACATGATTTATTTGTTTTTTGAGAAAGTTTCATGATACTTTAATATTCATGAAAATAACACAATTATTATTAAAGAAAGTAAATGTTATTTAGAAATAATGTGATATTGTCATTATTATAATATTAATATTAATGTAAATATAAATATATATAGTATTAAAATTTATATATATGTATAGAATATATCATATATTTATATCAATATGTAATAATATTTAATTTTTAATACTATGTGTAATAAAATAAGAATTTAAAATTTTTTTAGCTAATGTTGAAATCTTCAATTCTGGATATCATACTCATGATATGTGAAATGTAATATTTGTTTAATAAAAATATTATTTTATTTAGTATATAACTTGAAATTATATATAAAAGAATTTAATATGGATTAAATTGACTACCTAAAAATTAAAAAAAAAAAAAGGTTTACCATGTTTGGACCACAATATTATTAGTCTTCTTCTTGTTCTTGAGTATAAAAGTACAAAGATTAATCTAGAATTTTTATAATATGGTAAAATTCTAATCATAATATATTTTATTTTTGTAATATTTTATTTTATTAATGAATTTATGAGATAATAACATTTTTTTGTAAATTCTATTATAATATAACCATCTATTATTCTTCTAATCTTATACTTCCTATAAAATAACTTATTTTCTTTTTCTTTAAATATTAATTTCATTTTCATGTAAATACTTTGAACTATCCTTAATAATATATAATAAAATAAAACAAAAATACATTGAGATTCATTTCCTTGTATATAACTTGATATTTTATATATTTAAAAATGTTTAATTAGGAATTAGGATTAAATTGATTATATTATGCAAAAATAAAAAATTTAGTTACTGTGTGAGAACCCTAATTTTATTAGTCTTCCTTATGTTATTTAAAGATAAAAATCAAACCAAATTGCGAATGTACAAATAAAATAATTTTAGTTAATAGTATAAACATTCATTACTTACCTAATTTTGTAGTTCCCATAAAATCATCTCATGCCTTTATTTGTAGGTACTTGATTTCAATGTTAATATTCTAAATTAAGGTATAAAACAAATTAAAAGATATTACATTAAAATAACTTATTTTGTATATAAAATTTTATTTTATATATCTATAAAAGATAAATTTGGATTAAATTGATTATACAAAAATATAAAAAGAGGTTTGACAACCATAACACTATTAGTCTTCTTCATATTAAAGTGGAAAAATGAATCCAAACTCTAAATGTAAAAGAGAATGAAAATTTAATAGTAACTTGCATTAATTTTTTCATAATATTATATTTTATTATAATTCATATATGAATTTATAAGATAATGATATTTTAATAATAATTTATTTCAATTACTTTTTTTTTTATTAATTTTCTAATTGATTTTAAAAAAAATAAATATAAAAATTTATATATGACTTAAAGTTGATAAAAAAAAAACTCATTTCTCTTTTAATAATTTAACAATATAATGTTTTACCAAACTCATCTTTTCTATGAAATCATCTGATTTCCCTTTTTTTTTTATTTTATAGATATTTCTTATGGTTATTCTATAGAAAAAAAAAAATTCTAATGTTAACTATATAAGACAATAAATTTATATTTTTAAAAATTAATCCTTGATAAAGACTTTTATAAAAGTTTTAGTTAATTCTATAATAGTATAAGTATCTATTATTTATGTAATCTTGTACATCCCACAAAATGATATTATGCCTTTATCTAGAAGTATTTGATTTTAATGTCAATATTTTAAACTATCCTTAATAATTAATAATAAAATAATATATAATTATAAAAGAAATAAAAAATTAAAATTAAAATCATTTATTTTGTTTTTAACTTTTACTTTATATATATTAAAAAACGAATTTGAATTATATTGATTATACAAAATATAAAAATAGATTTATCATGTACAACCATAACATTGTTAGTCTTCTTATGAAAACATAAAAATAAATCCAAATTCTGAATGCATAATATTAAAAAAAGAAGAGAAAAACATGAAAACATGTGAGAACTATAGTATAAGTCTTCATCATACAAAAATATAAAATTTAATCCTAATTGTAAATGTATAAGATAAAAAAAATAAAAATCATACTTTTTTTTAATAATATTATATTTTACTATAATATGTATATGAATTTATTATACAATAATTAACATTTTAATAATAATTTACTTTGATTCTTCTTTTTTTTTTTTGTTATTTTTCTTCTTAATTTTTTTTAGAGATATAAAAAGGCTATGGATCACTTCAAAGAAAAAAAAAATATTTTCATAAATTATATTAGTAATTATTATAATTCTAAACATAATCTATTATAACATTTTTGCTTTTTAA
The DNA here is from genome assembly GCF_030704535.1 of Vitis vinifera. NCBI lineage: Eukaryota > Viridiplantae > Streptophyta > Magnoliopsida > Vitales > Vitaceae > Vitis > Vitis vinifera. Next base: position 6,476,685 of record NC_081813.1, read on the forward strand.
AACACCATATATTTATAAGACCAAAAGAGACTATTTATAAATATATATATCTTGTTTAAAGTATAAAATATTTAATCAAGTATTTTTTATATAATCTTGAAATTTTTTTAAAAGAATAAAAACTCAAAATAAAAACTTGTCCCAAAACTTCTTGTTTTATACTTGGAAACTTTAAACCAATTATCAAATTTTAAATAATTAATCTTTTATAACATTTTTACTTCTTATATAAAACACTAGATATCTATGAAATTAGAAGAAATTGATTTCTTTATATTTATCTTATTTAAAATTGAATAATATTTAATTAAGTATTTATCAAGAAATCTTCAAAATTTTGAAAATAATAAAAATTAAAAAAAAAAAACTATCCCAAAATTTTTTTACTTCGTAATTGGAAAATATTTAAAGAATTGATAAGTAATATTATAAAATATTAAATGGAAACAAAAATAAAAAAGAAATAAGAATAAAAAACTTTCCTAAACTTTCCACAAAAATCCTTCATCTTGCTTTTCCTTAAATAACATCTCCATTATTTCAAACCAATCGCCATATTCATCCTACCATCAACTACTGTTATTGCTGATTGTGGACTACTTCTATTGGTCGTTTGTTGTCATGGTCCCTTAGTGCTCTATAACATTGCAAAAAATGCAAATCAGGTATGTTATCACCATTTTATATTTTTATTTTATTTATTTTTAGGATTTCTTGCTTATTAATTAATTAGATACAGAAAAATATTCTATGGGCTTTTTGTTGTATTTTGAGTTATGTAATAGGAATTATTTGTGACCTATCATTAATGAATTCATAGATGTTGCTATCAACTTACCACCAATTATTCAACCCTAACCAATATTTACGAGAGTGAGATCTTGATTATACATCATAATATTTATCATTAAAGCTATAATATACACACAAATTTATATATTATTCTTTTAAGGGAATTCAATTAGCGAAAATGAAATAAAGAAAATTAAATTAATATCATTTATGTGATATATTTTCTTTATATGGTTATAGATGAAATGAAAAATATAAAGTTTTGTTCTTTTATTATTGTAGTTATAGTTCAATATATAAGTATATTTAGAAACCCACTTTGTAAATTATTTAAAACATTAAACCAATTTTCCTTTAGAATTGGTAATAAGTGTAAAAAATGAATAAAGTTAAAAGTGTAAATAATGAATAAGGTTGTTTAAAATGTGCATATAGAAACATATAGGTCAAAATATATGATCAACCATGACTAGCTATCCTTCTATGTAAGTTAATTTATTTATCTTGGATATTGAGCCAATTGTTAGGTAAAATATAAAATATTATATTTAGTTTATAAAGTAGTGAATAATGAAATTCATATTTTAAGATTAGAGTAAAATAAAATTTTGTATCATTTTTACCTCAACTATATTATTTTGATATTTATATTAAATATTGACACTAATTTTGAAAATTGTGGATTTGAGGAAAAAACTTCACTTTTTCAACAAGGTTATTTGTATCAAATTACAATAAAAAACTATTTAATTATTATTTATTGGCATAAATAAAAAATTATTTATTGAATAAAAATTAATTTATCACCATAATTTTTGGTATTTTAATACTCCTATAATTTGGGCTTGGAAAAAATTTACCTTTTATTCCTTATTTTATATATATTTTTTATTTATGTATTGATTTTTATGAGAAAATAATTCATAGATATATTTCCTACTTATGAAATCAAGATATATAACATAGATTCATAATATAGTTTAGACATTTCAAAAGTTAAGATTAGATTAAAATAAAATTTTGTATCATTTTTACCTCAACTATATTATTTTGACATTTATATTAAATATTGACACTAATTTTGAAAATTGTAGATTTGAGGAAAAAACTTCATTTTTTCAAAGAGGTTATTTGTATCCAATAAGAATAAAAAACTATTTAATTATTATTTATTGGCATAAATAAAAAAATTACTTATTAAATAAAAATTAATTTATCACTAGCTTGTTTGACATTTTAATACTCCTATAATTTGGCCTTGACAAAAATTTATGTTTTATTCCTTATTTTATATTTTTTTTATTTATGTATTGATTTTTATGAGAAAATAATTCATAGATATATTTCCTACTTATGAATTCAAGATATATAATATAGATTGATGACATGGTTTAGACATTTCAAAAGTTAATATTAGAGTAAAATAAAATTTTGTATCATTTTTACCTCGACTATATTATTTTGACATTTATATTAAATATTGACACTAATTTTGAAAATTGTAGATTTGAGGAAAAAACTTCACTTTTTCAAAGAGGTTATTTGTATCAAATAACAATAAAAAACTATTTAATTATTATTTATTAGCATAAATAAAAAAAATATTTATTGAATAAAAATTAATTTATCACTAGCTTGTTTGGCATTTTAATATTCTTATAATTTGGGGTTGACAAAATTTACATTTTATTCCTTATTATATATATATATATATATATATATATATATATATATATATTATTTATGTATTGATTTTTATGAGAAAATAATTCGTAGATATATTTCCTACTTATGAATTCAAGATATATAACATAGATTGATGGTATAGTTTAGACATTTCAAAAGTTAATATTAGAGTAAAATAAAATTTTGTATCATTTTTACTTCAACTATATTATTTTGACATTTATATTAAACATTTCATCCATGATCATGTACTTTGTTGTTGTGGGACGTTCAAACATTGCCCAAGACAACATTTCAATATTGTTTAAGAGGGTGTTCAAACATGTTCCCTAGTGTTCAAACATCCCCCATGGGGTGCTCAAAAGTTGGAGCTTCTTTTTTGTTGTATTTCATTTTGTTCTTAGTAATTTAGATATATATATATATATATATTGTAATTTTATTGATAATTTGACTCTAAATATCTATCCTAGGTTTTAAGTAGATATAAATATGAGATGTTTTTGAGTTGAAACCAAAGGAACATGAACATAGCCATCCTTGCGGACCTAGTACTCCACCTATCAAATTTTCTAAAGCAATCTTGAAAGAACTCTATGGAAAAAAGGGTGTTCATGTCTTTCGAGCTGTAAATAGAATAGGAGAATTATTTTCCTATTATGTTAGTTTCCTATTTCTGTAAATAGATAGTTTTATGATTTAGGAATAAGTTAGTTTCCTATTGTGTCTCTTGTTTCCTATTTCTTCTCTTGTAATCTCCTATATAAACTGTGTATAGTCAATCTAATATACAAAATTTATTATTTTCATCCCATATTTCATGTCATGGTATCAGAGCTATAGGTTTTTAAGACCTAGGCATCATTTTGGCCTCCATCGCCATTTTTCTGGCCTTCATAGCTAGATTTTTTTTATTCATGTGTTCTTTTACCAGCCTTCATTGCTGCTGGTTTTTTTGTTTCGCGATCTGCTTTAATTCCCAAGAGATCAGGTTTTTTGTGGAAGATGTTAGAGGTTGTAGAGATGACTACTACAACACAATCGGAGGAGATTGTTCGATCTCAACAACCCAGAGAATTGCAAAACATTCAGGCTACGTATAGGCTGGATGGAAAAAATTACCTTAAATGGTCTCAACTTGTTCGCACTATGCTGAAAGGGAAAGGGAAGATCAACCATCTTATGGGTACAGGGCCGAAACCAGGAGATCCCTATTTTGAAGCATGGGATGAAGAAAATTCTATGATTATGGTGTGACTGTGGAATTCTATGACTCCTAAGATTAGCGACACATGTATGTTCTTGGCTATGGCTAAGGATATTTGGGACGCAATCCAACAGATGTATTCAAAAGCTAGAGATGCGGCTCAAGTATATGAGGTTAAGGTGAAGACGATTGCTGTAAAACAGGGAAGTAAAATAGTTACTGAATATGCCAATCAATTGAAAGCTTTATGGCAAGAACTTGATCATTATAGGGTGATAAAAACTAAATGATCTGAGGATGCCGCTATTCTAAAGGATTTCATTGAACAAGATAGAGTCTATGATTTTCTTGTTGGGCTTAACCTAGAATTTGATAAAGTGAGAATCTAGATTCTTGGCAAGCAGGAGGTTCCATGCTTTAATGAGGTGGTGGCACTAATTCGAGGTGAAGAAAGCCAAAGGAGTGTTATGCTTGAACCACAAACCTTGGATGGATCAGTCCTAGTTGCATAAACGGAATATTCAGAGCAAGGAAAGAATGATATGCCTAAACACTTAGGTAGAGACAATCAGTGGAAAGAGAACAAGGACAATCTCTGGTGCATCTTTTGCAAGAAACCAAGGCACACAAAAGAGAAGTGTTGGAAGCTGAATGGTAAACCACTAAGTCGTGAATGGGGAAATCGTGGAGGGCAACAAAGGAAGCACACATGGTAGAGCAACCCAAAACTGAGGAAAATTCAACAACAGACGGGTTCAATAGTGAAGAAATGGTGAAACTGAGAAGCTTGTTGGGATCCCTTGACAAACCTACTGGAACTTGTTTTTTTGGCTCTTTCAGGTACACCTTCACTCTCTTTTTGCATAAATGCCTCACACAGGGTTTATGATGATTCTTGGATAATAGACTCTAGTGCCACATACCATATGACCTCCAAATCTCAACTTTTCCATACCTATACCCCAAACCCAAGTAATAAAAAAAATTGCAGTGGCCAATGGCTCTTTAGCTACCGTTGTAGGTTTCGAAGACATATACATCACACCTACCCTTATTCTTAAAAATGTCCTCCATGTACCAAAATTGTCGGCCAACCTTGTTTCTATTGAAAAGCTTACCTATGATCTTAAATGTTATGCTATTTTTTCCCTTCTTATTGTGTTTTTCAAGAACAAGGCTCTGAGAGGAGGATTGGACTTGCTAAGGAAATGAGCTGTCTTTACCACCTTGAATCATCTCAGAAAACTAGTAATAATTTGTGGTTGTCTTTTCTCAGTTCCTCAAATAAAGATACCATTTGGTTGTATCACATATGTCTTGGTCATCCATTTTTTAGGGTTTTAAAGGTCATGTTTCCTCATTTGTTCCAAGGATTAGATATTTCCGAGTTTCATTGTGAAACTTGTGAATTGGCAAAACATACTTATGTATATTTTCCTATTAGCAATAAAAGAAGTTATCATTCTTTTCATTTGATTCATAGTGACATATGGGGTCCTTCGACTATACCTAATGTTTTTGGGGCTCGTTGATTTGTATCCTTAATTGATGACTGCACTTGGGTTACATGGATCTTTCTTCTTAAACAAAAATCTGATGTTAGCATTGTTATACCTAATTTCCACTCAATGGTTCAAAACCAATTTGGGGTTAAAATAAAATGCTTTAGGACAAACAATGCTAGAGATTACTTCAACCAGATTTTGTCACCCTATTTTCAATCACAGGGCATTCTCCATGACTCATCATGTGTTAACACACCCCAACAAAATGGGGTAGCCAAGAGGAAAAATGGGCATTTACTCAACACAACCCGAGTCTTACTCTTTCAAGGGAATGTTCCTAAGTCCTATTGGGAGGAAGCTATTCTTACTGCCGCATACATGATAGATAGAATTCCCTCACGAGTGTTAGACAACAAAAGCCCCATAGAGATACTTAAGAGTTTCTATCCACACTTCAAAACCTCAAATGGGCTTACTCCTAGGGTATTTGGGTGCACTACATTTGTTCATGTCCATAGCTAACATAGAGACAAGCTAGACCCTCGAGCATAACATGTGTCTTCCTTGGTTACTCATTCACTAAAAAAGGATACAAGTGTTATAATCCCTCAGCCAGAAAATTTTACATCTCTACAGATGTCACTTTCACAGAAAATAAACATTTTTTTTCCCCAAGTCCTCTCTTCAGGGGGAGATTTCAATGATGGAAGATAGTCCTTGTGAGTCCTTTGAACCTCTTGATCTTCCTCATGTTTCAACCCATGGTAATGAAGAACTTGTGTCATCCTCTGTTCTAGCCAGTGTCACTCGCAATTTTTCCACAGTTTCCTAAGGTGTATTCAAGGGAAAAGACCATTTCAGAACAAAAGCAAGTCCAAGAATCCAACTCAGACCCTAGGAATGAAATCACGGTAAGATCAGACCCACTTTTACATACACAACCCGGTGAAACTTCCACTAACTCAACATGCAATCTATACCTAGACCTTCCCATTGCTGTCAGAAAAGGCACCAGATAATGCCTAACCGACCACTCTATCCACTATCACACTATGCGTTTCTTAAGCACCTATCACCAGCCCACAAGAATTTTATTGTGAGTCTAAACACCACTATCATCCCTAACACTATTTCTGAGGCATTGAAAAAAAGAGAATGGAAAGATGCTATGAGAGAGGTGATGAGTGCATTAGAAAAGAATAAAACATGGGAGATTGTTGAAATACCGAAAGGGAAAAACATTGTTGATTGAAAGTGGATTGTCACATTGAAATATAAGGCTAATGAATCTCTTGAGAGACATAAAGCAAGATTGGTAGTCAAAGGGTACACTCAAACTTATGGAGTTGATTATCAGGATACTTTTGCTGCAATTGCAAAAATGAATATTGTAAGAATCCTGCTGTCACTGGCTACCCACTACAATTGGCAACTCCTACATTATGATTTTAAGAATGCATTTCTTCATAGTGATTTAGATGAAAAGATTTACATGAACATCCCACCGGGATTTGAGGAAAACACAGGTAACAAGGTGTGCAAACTGAAAAAGGCCCTTTATGGGCTAAAACAATCTCTTAGGGCTTGGTTTGGGAGATTTTCAAAAGTTATGAAAGAGTTTGGGTACAAACAAAGCCAAGGTGACCACACTCTCTTCATTAAGCACTCAGCTGCAAGGGGAGTAACTGCTCTTCTAATCTATGTTGACGACATCATAGTGACTGGAAATGATGAGAGAGAAAAACATGAAGTGAAACACCAGTGGTGGATAAAAGAATGTACCAGAGGTTGGTTGGTAGGCTCATATACTTTGCTCACACTCGACCAGACATCGCTTATTCGATGAGTGTGATCAGTCAATTCATGCATGATCCAAGAGAACCTCATCTTCAAGCTGCTTATAGGGTGCTTCATTACTTGAAAGGCAACCCTGGGAAAGGAATTTTGTTCAAGAAGAACAATACTCTTGCTCTAGAAGCATACACTGACGCTGATTATGTCGGTTCCCTAGTGGATTGAAGATCAACTACAGGGTATTGTACTTTTCTTGGAGGTAATTTGGTAACATGGAGAAGTAAAAAACAGAATGTGGTAGCAAGGTCGTCTGCATAATCAGAGTTTAGGGCCATTGCTCAAGGGTTGTGTGAACTAATTTGGCTAAAGATTATTCTAGATGATTTGAGAATCAAGTGGGATGGTCCTATGAAGCTCTATTATGACAACAAGTCAGCTATCAATATTGCTCATAACCCTATACAACATGATAGGACAAAACATATTGAGATTGATAGGCATTTCATCAAAGAAAAATTGGAGGAAGGAGTAGTGTGTATGTCCTATGTTCTATCAGAACATCAATTAGCTAATATTCTAACAAAAGAGCTGAACAGTTCAATGTTTCACGATCTTGTATTCAAGCTGGGAATGGAAGACATCTATTCCTCAACTTGAGGGAGAGTGTTGAGCTATAAATAGAATAGGAGAATTATTTTCCTATTATGTTAGTTTCCTATTTTTGTAAATAGATAATTTTATGATTTAGGAATAAGTTAATAGGAATAAGTTAGTTTCCTATTATGTCTCTTGTTTCCTATTTCTTCTCTTGTAATCTCCTCAATCTAATATACAGAACTTATTATTTTTCATCCCATATTTTGTGTCAATGTCTATTAGCCTCGACATGGAGTTTAATTGTCCACTAAGGCCCTTAGGGTGCTATATTGAGGACATGAGAGACTAGTATAGGTGTTGACCACTATAAGATCTTGAAAAGTAGGTGTGTCAAAATAAAGTAAAATTGCCTACATTCTTTCCATATTTAATAGATTTGTTTGCGGTTATTTGATTGGTGGTTTTTTTTTTTTTAAATATCTATGTAGTTTTTTGAAAAACTTTATAGATGGGTTTTGTATGTTATATTTGGAATTCTTGTGCAGGGTTGATTGACTTTTTACTTTTACTGAAATCATTGAGATTAAATTATCAAAATTTGAAAAAAAAGAAAAAGAAAAAAGAGAACTAAAACTTGGGATACATAGAGCTTGGACTACATATTCAATTTTAATTATGCTTAAGATATTAAACTCGTGCTTTCGGATATAATTGCCTCACCATTGTTAGATATTTCCTCAGATTCTTTTCACTTAGGAAAAGCAATATTTTCCGTACTACATTGCAAACCGTATACCGCTAATGATTCAGTACATCAAACGCCACTCATTAATAACCTTGCATAACCTCATCCACAAAATTCTTGAGATTCTTGTGCGAAGATCCACCTTCCTTCAGTGCTTCCTTGGCCAAAATTTTCCATTTCTTGGCATTCTTTCTCATTTCTTGGCCCTTCTCTCCGTCTCCCATAACCAATTCCAATCACCTCTTTAACTCATCACTCGTTACTATCTCTTCTTCATTCACCATCAGACGAACCCCTGTCTTCCACACATCTTTGATCAGTTTAGTGTTTGTCCCTTGATCTGCCCATTGAGGAAATGCAATCATAGGCACCCCAGAAGCTAAGCTCTCTATGGAAGAATTCCACCCACAATGTGTGACAAAACATCCAAGTGATGGATGTGACAGAACCTCCATCTGAGAGCACCATTGTATTAGCATCCCTTGTTTTTCCAACTCTTCTTGGCAGCTCAGTTTGTCTTCTTCTTTATTTTCTTCTCCATTTTCCTTTGCTCTTATGAGCCACAAGAAAGGTCTTCCGCTTTCTAACAACCCGCGAGCAATCTCCTCCATTTGTTGCATCGAGAACATGGAAATGCTTCCAAATGACACATAAACAACAGTAGATTCAGGCTTGGACTTGAGCCATTCCATGTAGTCTCTTGAGCCATCCGAAAGATCACCTCCCGATGGAGTATCAGACGCATCTTTTCCATCAGAGAAACCAGATGGAACAAGGGGTCCAACAGCCGTTAATTTAAGCTTTTCCACAGCTCGCAGTGCCTCAGGTTCTAATGCATCAAAGGTGTTTACCAGTGCTTTCGGGTTTTCTTCCTGTTCAAGAATCTCTAGGTGCTTTTGGAAGGCTGCAAGTGCATGATTTTCTTGATTTTGATCTGAGCCAACAAAAAAGGACGGGAGGTCCTGCCTAGAGAGCGAAGGCAGGCCTGGTAATTCAATGGAAAAGGAAGGGTCACTGCTCTTGCTCCTAATGAGATCTCCAAAGCCATTGAAGTAATAGTAGTAGATATCCAAAACGGTGGCAGGTTGAATCCAAAGAAATGCAGATGGAATATTAAAGCTTCGTGCCAGCTCCGCCGCCCCAGGAATTACGATAGAGTAGATCAAACAACTGATGGGGCGACCTTCATTAGCACTGGCCATGATGAGCTCACTCAGATTTTCAGAGGCAAGACGCTGGAACACCGGCAAGTCGTTAGGACCCCGCTTCACACCCTCCTCCTGACCATCGGAGAATGTGGAAAACCTCAATCCATCCACGGTTGGGTTTTTTACTAAGCGGCTCTTGGCGTGGATGGTAGTGGCAAATGTGACATCCGCACCAACACCTATGAGGCGCTTAGCTAATTCTAGGGCTGGATTGATGTGGCCTTGTGCTGGAAAAGTTATAATGAGGAAATGGGGGTGAGGATTCGCCATTGTAGCAGAGGGAAAATTGGGTGTCTCAGGTGGAAAGTGAAGTAATGAAATAAGGTAAGTAACAAGATCTGTAATACTGGACTATTCGAGGTTAGAACTTAGGATTCAATGTCCGGATTTGCATTGGAGGTGATGCTTAAATAAGGAGACAGGGAACACAATAATATTCAAGTGGAAAAAAGAAATAATGTTCATATCCACCACAAATTTGGTGGGTGAAGTGTGTTGAAATCCCTAACCTCCATTCACAGCACTTATAGAAATGTGGGGGTTCACCCATTCACCCAACAATCAATGCACAAAACCTTGTAGGTTAGCACGTGAACAATATAAGAATGGTGGGAAGAGTATGGGCACAATGTGGGGTTCCATTTATTTTGGTTGTTGCATGAAGTGAGATGGGAAAATTGACTTTTTCACCATAAGTTTTGAGTAAATTGTTTGCTCATACGAAGACAGTGATGTGATTCGACTGTTGTTATGAAGGAATTAGTACCTAGCCACTACCTAGAAAAAAGAGATGCTATGTATATACTTTGACTTTGGAGATCTTTCCTAATGTTCAAACCAGTGATGAATTCTTGTTCTAAAGTCAAGGGAAATGTCTCCAAACATGCATCTCAAAAGGTGAAAAAAAAATAAAAAATTAGCATATATACAAATAACACAAGGTCAAACAAGTGAATTCAATGGAGATAAGATAGCTATGCATCCTTACAACTCAGTTTCAGGTTCAAAATTACTCGAAAAAGTCTCCAAGTAACAAGGAGTTAAAAAAGAAATTTAAACCTTCAACTTTAATGCAAATATATCACCCATCATCGATGAGTAGTTTTTTTTTTTTTTTCAGAAAGTAGTTTGAACGAATTGGCTATCCTACTCAACCAATTATAATCTTAAAATAGTATAGTGTGATAGCAAGTGAATTTGAGATTCAAAAGATTTGAAACATTTAATATTATACTATTCATTCAAAAATATGTAAGGACATTCCTTTCTCAATTCAACCCATAAAATACTTATCAACTCAAATCAAATTAACATTGTACCTAAAATCCAATGATGAAAATATTGATAATATGGATATATCGGTATTTCGATTTTACGGATATATTAGAGATATATCGACAAATATTTTGAATTTTTTTTTATAGGTCTAAAATTGATTAAAACTTATGAAAATATTGAGAAAAACTCTAAAAATGATATAATAAACAATAATAAACATTTTAAAGTTGTTTTATAATATATATATATATATATATATATATATATATATATATATATATATATATATATATATATATATATATGTATATGATATAATTAATCATATTTAATAATAATATCATATGCATCGATAAAAAATATGAATTCTATAAATATATATTTATTATTAAATTACATTAAATATCATTCGACAATAATATTGTGATATTTGATTACAATATATCTAATTTTAAAATTATAATCCATTTAATTTCAATTGTATTCAATGATATTAAATAAATGATGATATACACATAATTTTTTTTTAATATTTATATTTAATTAATATATAAATGATATAAAAAACTATTAAGAAAATTATAACAAAAGTTTTTATATTGTTAGTAATTAATTAAATAAAATTTAAAAATAAAATAAATAGAATTAATTTGTTTATAAAATATTCTTTTAATATTTTGTTTATGATAGTTTTACTATATATTTATTTGGTGTTGATATATTAACAAATGGCAAGTTAGCCTTATGGTCGTCCAAGACCATTTTTCAATTTGATATTTTGGAGGGTTTGACCATTTGATCGCGTGTTGACTAAACCGAAATATAGGCAAAAACGTTGATAAATTGATAAAAATCCGATTTTTTGATGATTTTTATTGATTTTTTCTAACATTTATTCCTTCTGATATTTCTTCTTGTTTTTTTGTATCACCCTTAGCCGAAACACAAAATTTCGATGAAATTTCGGCTATTTTTTTATGAAATTTTCATCCATGCTAAAATCTCAACCTAAATTAGCGCACCAACTATATATTCGTTATTTTTCCCACAAGATAATCAACATATATACTCACTCCCGTTAACCTAAGCTAGTTATGCAAGGTATCAAATGTGTGCATGCATAATAACTTCATATGCAAGGTTGAAATGGAAAGACATAATTTACTCATGAAAAACTTTTAAAGTGCCACATATTTATTTTCTAGACTTTTAAAAAAATGGAAACAAAAACAAAGGAAAATTAACCTACTCAATCCTAAACAAAAAGCGATGAGCTAAGCTTCAAGGCCTACCTCACCCCAACGGTGGGTGAGACAATAACCTATCCTATACCTTCTTAATCCATTACAAATGGGATGACCAAATCACAATGTTTTACAATTGGTTCAAGTAAAAAAAAAAAAAAGGTAATGCACTAGCCAACATAAAAGAAAATAATTAAACTAATCTTATGAAAATCTATAGATACTAAACTATCTAAAAAAAAATCATAAAATCTAAAATTTCCTCAAGGTTGAAATCATCAAGCTATGATAAACTAGTTCTGCAATTTGATTTTACATTAACAACTCGTTTCTATCAATTTTACCTTTAACATAATACTCACAAGGCTTATCATTAGTATGCTAAAAATGAATTTGGTGATTATTGACCACTACTTCCACGATTAGTATGTTCATTACCAATGCAATCTTGCACAATTTTTTAAAATAGTAGTCAAGGTTAAATTCTTGTGCAATAATGAGGAGGTTGTACAATCAAATTCATCGAATTCTTGGTCAAAGTTAAATTTTAATTTGATACTTACATCCTTATTTTCAACTTGAAGAAAATATCAACTATCTTAGCATTGATTTCATCTAAAGCTTGATAAAGTTAGGAATTGCTCTCACTTAGGTTGGCTTCAATTTATTTTCATTGAAACTTGAATCCTTTAAGAAATTCATCTAAATTTGTTGATTGCTTGGAGCAATTTCAACATCCTTATATGAATGTTCTTGAGCATAGGAAAACTCCAGGATTTCCTTTCCCCACGAGTTAGTTTGCTCATCACTATGTTTTGGATTTGATTATCCACCACCTTCTAAATTTCCTCCAATAAAACTGTTGAAAAACTCAAACACTTTTCAGGTGTTCTATCAAGAAATTTTCTTTAGGAATTGGTGAGATTGAGGAGTTAAACACTTATAAAAATTTTCAAAAATCTCCCAAAGTTATACATTAATTGGTTGATTATCATCTACAAACCCCTTGTATCTTAGCCAACATTGGTCAATATCCATATGACATTTTTAACAAAAATTTTCTATCAAATTCACTGAGAAAATTAATTCATGATGGTTGAAATAGGTGTTAGGATAGAGCCCTTAAAAGCATGACATGATGTAATAAATTTGAAATTCATTATTTATTTAATGATGTTCCAATTTTACTTTTATCTATCCTTATTCCATGTATTATATTTTAAGCATTATGACCTGCATATTTTGTATTGTACGTGACTTGGGTGCATTAGGAGTTGTATAAAAAAACTAAGTCATGGGTTTCTTGCAAATAGATGACTTGTTCACAACTGGTTTGTGGGTTTATGCAACCTGTTAGAGGTTGTAGTGCACCACCTCCTAATTGGAAGGATGACTAGTCTTTGGTATTGAGATGGGTTTCCTATGGTGAGTGCACTAATGTGTATGGTTACACATTGGATAGGACCTACGGTGAGTTATGACTTAAGGCTATCAAGCAGGCATGACCTCACCAAGTTACTTCATTGTGTTATCTCTCAACCTTGAGAGAATATTCAGTTTGTGCTAAAGTTAGTAGTGCCTTTGATCTACGAGTGAGATCGTAAGTTGATCATATATTCTTTATGGATTGGGTCACTATTGATGGAAGCTGATAGCAATAGGTATTCTCAATAGAGGTACCATGATATCTCATAGGATTGAGATAGTGTGTCCCCATTGGATGATCCTAAGGAAGTGTGTTCATGAAAACTATGGCCATACTAGTTCCTTAAGTGGAACTTAACATAAGTTTTTTTAGAGCTAAGACATATTAGTTGAATACACAATAAGAGGATCTATAACTCAAGGATAGTAGAGGTAGTATTGAAAGGTTGATAGTATTCACTTTGTTAGACTATGGACACTAGTCTATGGGGAGACTAAACGTAATTGATGGTAGGTCACAGTCCCGAGTACGTAGTGTCTCATTGTTATTTACACAGGATACTAGAGTTCAGTTGATTCTTTGTAGTGAGATGTTGAATCAACTTCAAAATTGGATTCTGAGTGAACCAGTACTCCTATGGGTCCTAGTGGTCCTTGCTTCGAGCACATGTACCTTGTTGGCATGAATTATGAGAGTTGGATTGGCTTTAGGTTCACTTTTGTGCATGAGGGTGTTTTGGTAATTACACAAAGTTGCACAGGGGTCAATGAACAAGGTCTTTAGATTGAGCTAATTGATTAATCAGTAAACCCTATTAGGTTAATTAATCAATTAAGACTCATTTTGGGTTAGATTAAGTGGCCTAAGTCCATGTGAGCTTAAGTTACTTAAGCCTAGTTAGGAACCCTATAAATATGCCATAAGGCTTAGGGTTTCCATCATTTTTGGTCTTCCAATATCATCTAGAGAGAAAGAGAGCCATAGCCTCCACCCTTCTTTTCTCCTCCCTAGAAGTGTGCCAAGAACAAGGTTGAGTCATTAGGCTGAAGATTGTGAGTTTACGAGACTTCCAACGACTTCAAAGTCGTCTTCAATACTTAGAATATAAGGTTTGGGAACATCCAAAACCTAAAAGTTAGTACTTTAACCCTAAAAGATCAATTTTTTAAAAATTGGTATTGTTTTAGTTACTTAGATCTAAGTGCCAACAATATGCAAGTATAAGATTAGTATAATAATTCATTACATAACTCATAATACATTAGCAAAAACTTAAACAATGCAACAAAATATAAATATTATACCTAAACAAACAATTAGTTTTTTCAACCAAAAGAAAGTAAACAATGTTGATCCTCAACATTGATGCCATTTTCTTGACCGTTAATTTCTATTGTAATAATACTAAAGGCTAAGACATTGGAGAAGACCAAATCAGTCGATGAAAGCATAACTTAGAAGTCTAAGAAATATACTTGACATGGATATTTTTTACAAGATATTTATGTTTGAATTGTCTATCTCTCTAGAATTATTCTGATTCATAGAAGCTTCTTCCCATGGTTTTCACTGTCTATTTTTAGGTTGGAGATAAACCTTTAGGCATTATTGTTGATCTATTGTCTTATCAAGTTTCTATTATATTTGGTTGATTTGCATACATGTATATTCTTCTCAAGCTTTGCTTTATACCTTAGAGTTGTTATAGGAATCTGTTCATTTTTCATGCTTTCACAAGGCATTAAGAAAAATCTCCAATTATCTTGTTTTGTTTTCTTGATCATATCTTATCCCATATATTATTTTACCATCGATATAGTTTTTTTGTATGTATGCAGGTTGTAGGGCTGGAAGATAAGCACTACAAAGTGATGCAAAACATTTCTTTAGTTTGGTTTTAATTGAGCGTTAATGTATGTTATGTAAACTCTATTATGAGAGTTTAGGGGAGTTTATGTGACGATGTTTTGTCACAAAATTACCAATGGGGGAGATTGTTTGGATATTGAGTCTTATTTATATGTTGACAATTTTGTTACTTGTAATGTTTAAGAGAAGTCTTTTTAGATAGTGACTTGCTCTCCATTGAAGATCAAAGATTGTTATTCGTCTAACAGGAAGTCACGGGTATGTCAAAAGAGGTTTGACATGTGGCAAATTAGGCTAAGTTGAGGTAATAAGAGGATCGATTTTGTTTTTGAACTTAAAAGGTTTTAAAAATGAATTTTGAAATGGAGCAAGATCGCTTAAGTGACCTAGTGCTCAAGCGCTCAAGACTGCTCAAGCGAGCCATACTGCTCAAGCTCCTGAGGCACTCAAGCGATGGGCAGGTTGGCTCAAGCGGTAATGTAGATTTTACCCTGATTTTCTACCAAATTTGGTTTAGAACTCTTCCAAAACCAAAACTCTTAGGGCTTTTGCCTATAAAAACCCCCTCATTAGCTCTTAAAGGGTTAGAGATTGGAGATAGATCATTGAGAAACCTTATTTTCTTTAGAAAGAATCTCCTAGAGAGAAAAGCCTAAAGTATCACACTATTCCTGATCTCTCATTCAAGGATTAGTTATTTGAATATTGGGTTGAATACCTTCATCCCTTGGAGAAAATGAAGTGATCCACTAGAGTAATTAAGGGTTGTTGCATCATGGACATGAATCAAGTTGTAGGTGCTAGAGAGTAAGTTTTTAGGGTAAAGTGGTTAGATAAATTTGTGTAACTTGATTTCGTATAGTGGATTTAGATTAGTAGGTCTTAAACCTCATGGTTTTTTATTCATAGTTAGTGTAAGTGTTTTCCACAGAAAAATCCAATACCTTATTGTTTATACTTTCTATATTTGATATTCTGTTTGAATTACCTATAATTAATAGAAAAAGATTGTTCCTAACATCTCACAGGGTAAAAGAATAGGGTATAACATATAAATCTTTACAAAAAAATTTTAAATGACCCATTCACCAACACCCCCCCTTTGGGTGTTTTCTATTGGACTTCCAGTTTTTCAATTTTCATATTTCTTTGGAAGCTATTTTAATTAACTCTTGGGTGCAAATAAAATGTGTTGACCCTAGTTTTAGACTATTCTTATTTTTATTTTCAAAATATACCAAAAATATATTTGGATGGTATTTTTCCATTTTGATTTTGTGGAGAATTGAGCTCAAAAAAAAAAACAAAAAAAGTAAAAACATTAGCCTATGTTAGGTTTAGAAAATATTTTCTAGTTTTTGTTTTAAAAAAATAATTTTCATTTTTTATATTTTTCTTTCCTTCAAAATATGTTTTGTTAGAAAAAATGATTTTTTTTTTAAATGAAAATTGGGAAACCTTTATTACTAATTTGTTTTACATGAAAAAAATAATGAAATTAATCAAATTATATTTGTTGATTATTCCTTTTTTTTTTCTCTACTAATTATTCTAATAATATAATAAAAACTATAATATGTCTATAATTGATAAAGAAATTGACCATTTGTGCTTTTTTTTTTTTGGTATTGATGCTTTCATATGAAAAATAATTAACTAAGTAAATTGTTTTTGTTTATTATTTTTTTATTTACTCTATTAGTTATTTTAATAGTATATATACAATATTTTTATATTCGCTTTATATATTTCCTTTAAGAAAAAGAAGAGGACCATAATATTGTAATATTATTGATAAATATATGCATTCCTTTTATATATGTTAAATTATTTTATTCACCTCTATGTTTTCTTTTTCTTTTTTTAAAAAATAGTCCTACTTTTCTTAAGAAATTTTTGAAAACACCAAATCGTTGTTTTCAAAATTTTCATTTTTTAAACTCATTTTTTTAGAAAAATAAAATATATAGAAAATAAGACTCTATTTGGTAATTATTTTTAAAATATAGTTTTTTGAACAAAAAAAACTAGAAAACCATATTTTGCAATTAGAAAATAGGTTGTTTTTCATAAACCATATTTTGAAAACACCAAATCGTTGTTTTCAAAATTTTCATTTTTTAAACTCATTTTTTTAGAAAAATAAAATATATAGAAAATAAGACTCTATTTGGTAATTATTTTAAAATATAGTTTTCTGAACAAAAAAACTAGAAAACCATATTTTGCAATTAGAAAATAGGTTGTTTTCATAAAACATTTTTTTTTCTTCTTGTTTTCACTTGTTTCTTAAAGGGTTTTTTTTTTTTTTAATAATTATACAAATTTACAAAATGGTTAAAAATAAAATACTATATGCAAAATTTATTTCAAAATATATTTTAAAACATAGAAAAACAAGTTATTAACATTTTAGTTTTCCAAATAGACTTTTGTTCTACAAAATATCACATTAACAGTTTTCAAGGTTATTTTCTAAAACAAAAATCTGTTTGTAACTTGAAATGTTCTTTTAACTTATTTTCTATGTTTTAAAAAATAATTTTTCTATGTAGTGCATTACTTTAGCCATTTTTTATATTTATCCAATTATTTTATAAAATAACTATCCAAAAACAAGATAAAACAACTAAAAACAATAAAAATATGTTCTCTAAAAGCATTTTGTTTTTTATTTTTAAGAATAGAAAACTATTTTATGTTTTTTGGTCCCCAATTGTGTTTTCCTTTTTTTAATTTTGAAGAACAAAAATTGTTCTGAAAAGTAGTTATCAAACATGGCCTAACTAAAACATATTCTCCAATTTGTTTTTTTGTACTTTTAGAAAAGTGAAAATATCAAAAATTAAAAAAGAATAAATCACATAAAAGACCATATAGTATCCATATATATATAACTTCTTTTACATGGAAGAAATAGATTTCATTTTTTAAAAACAATTTTCACTTTGAGAGATCAAATATATTTTCAAGAAAGAAATATAGAAACTAAAAACTCTTTTGGTAAATAAAAATAAGAAAACTAAGAAAAATGTTTTCTAAACTAAATGCAATCTTAAATTTGAAAGAAGAATTTGGGGTTATTAGTTATTTTTAGGGGTGCAACTTGGGTGGGGTTGGATTCCACCCGAACCTAACTTGACATTTGAGCAGGTTTAGATAATTATTTTTATTACTTTGGTTGCATTTAGGTTTTTTTTTTAAATTCGAACTCAATTTCAGTTGAACTTGAGCCTAACTCAAACTTTATTTTATATTTTTATTATATTTATAATATATATTATCCTATGTAATATTTATTTTCTTTTTAAATTTTTAATAAAAGTTATATCAAACTATAACTATATCATATATCATTTACATTTTTTAAGTTATATAAATTTATATTTACTTTTTTGCTACTATCGTAAAATTTCATCTTATAAAAAGTTTTTAAAAAACAATGTGAATGGATTTTGAATCATATAACTTGATCAACAAGACTAACCCGATCAACTAAACTCAACTTGAGCTTAGAAAAAAGATGTTGAATTGGATTTGGGTTGAGTGTACTTTGGGTTAGAGGTGAAGTTAAGGTTGGTTTAAGTTATAGCCATATCAAAATGTTTGTACTTTTTATATTATTTTATTTCTATTTCAATTTTTTCATCAACAGATCTAATAAAGAAGAATGCATTCTTTAGGGATGTAAATTTTTTTAAAACTTTTCTACACAACCAAGTTATATATACTCTCTCTTTCTTTTATTTATTTATTTATTTATATTTTTCCTTCCAAATTTCTTTCCTTTAAAGTTTCAAGGATCCCAATATAGGCAATTTATAGGGATTTCCCAAGAAAATATCTAATAAAAAATTTATTGATATCAATAATAATAACAAAAAGTAGTAAATGGGTAGTAGAAATGTGTTCAATATCTTATAAACATGAAATTAAGGAAACAACAAATGCCAATTAGCAAATATTTTTACATCCTTTTGGAAATATCTACAACTTTTAAAAAAAAATTATATGATGATGATCTCCAATAATCTTTGTAGATGGAAAACATGTCAATTAAAGCATGGTTATTTAAAAGATATCTACCACATAATAAAATATGGATATTAACAACAATAAGGTAAAACAAAAAAAATATGGAATTAAAAATATTCGAATATTTTTCTATATAATAAAATGTTATCAAATTCGATATAGTAATCAGTATTAGCAATCATGATAGCTAACTATGTCAGATATTCGTTCTACTCTTCCAAGTATATACCATGCTCTACTAACTAAAAAATTATTATTATTATTATTATTATTATTATTATTATTGTTATTATCGTTGTTGTTGGTATTATTATTATTATCATTATCATTTATAATATAATAATAAAATAACTTATAACAATAATTTCAACAAATAATGAATACCAAACAAAAGTTATGTCAAACGTTTTATGAAAAATTAAAATATTAAATATTAGTTAGCTCAACAAAATGAAAGGAGAAGGTATGGACATTCAAATAACTTTCTAGAAACAATTAATATAGAGAAAAATTTTATGTTAAATACGTATTAAATTACAAAATTGAAATGTCAATTAGATAGTGTACTAACAATCATTGACAATAGGAAAATGTACAAAATCAATCATATATGGAAACATCTAATGTATACCACAACCACATAGCTTCCAACCCTATTATATAAACAGGAATATCAGTGGTTATAACACAAACGTAAGGCTTTGTAGTACTACTGATAGTGTGGTTTACTGTGAAGATAGGATGGTGAGCATCCCTCTCGCCAACAGGAAGGTACATAGTAGAATGACCTTACATATTCAGCTAGGTTTTATCTTTACTCCTAAATTTTAAATGTTTCGAGGACTACCTAAATTCTTACAAATGAGAATGTATTAATGGCTTATGAACGCAGGATCGTTTCTCCATCTTTATTTTATGCATGGTAACATTATCCAGCTTGAGCAGTACCACCAATGCAGACTCGCCTTGTTTTGATGTGATGAATTATGGAGCTCTTGGTGATGGAAAAACCGATGATTCTCAGGTAATTATCCCTTTCTCTCTGTGTTGGTACTGAGAATTTAGCTAGAAGATCTAGAGGATGGTGATTGAATCCTTTAGTTAGCAATATCATCATATTTTTATATGCCCGTTTGTACTATTTATGAAGAATTTGGAGACTAATGGATACTGCACTTTCAGCTCTTTTTGTTTGTATTATATAGGAGACTTAACCAAAGAGGATAAAAAGATAGAGAAGATATCATTTATGTTCCATGTATGTACAGGCATTTCTGAAGGCGTGGAATGAAACCTGCAAAGTTCAATCACAAAATGCTACCCTTAATATACCAACAAAGACATTCTTATTGAATCCTGTCATATTTTCGGGTCCATGTGCGCCCACCTGTATCAATGTTCAGGTGATTAATTTATTGACACTATAGAGAACTAAATAATGTTTTATTCAAATTGATAAAGCATCGTATGCATTCGATCATCCTCAAATTCTATTTGAAATGTACCCTAAATTTTCAACATAATAGAATTCAAAACCTGAATTTAGAAGGTCACTGATGGAGATTGGTCTCTTCTTTTTTCATGATATTTTCCACAGTTAGCAGGAAAAATTATTGTGAACACTGATCAATCCCTACACTCAGACAATCATTGGCTCTGCTTCTCACATGTGAAAGGGCTTGCTTTGACCAGAAATGGAACTACAGATGGCCAAGGGACAGGTTCATGGGAAGAGAAAAACACGAGAGTAACTGTAAGTAGAAGACGTTTTCATTATCTTTCAATCATTTTTTCTTCGATAGAAATATTTTATTGAAATCAAAGTTATATACATGGCATGACAGGCACTGAAATTTAATTATTGCGAAGACCTTGAACTTAAAGGATTGACACATATCAATCCCCAAAAGTCCCATATCTCTTTGCACAACTGTGATGGAGAAAACGTCTCTAACATCACTACAAGTGCCCCTGAAGATAGCCCTAACACAGATGGCATTGATATTAGTTGCTATGGTATCAGGTAAGTGAAATACAAATATTCAAATTTTAGAGCAATGAAGTGAAATATAAGAACTAAAATTCACATTGTTACAGCATTGGATCACTAGGAGACCCTACGGAAGGTACCTTCGACACAGTGTCAAAAGTATATGTGCAGAGTTGTAATTTTACAGGACAAAACACTACTGGAGTTAGGATCAAGACATGGCAGGTTGTTACTACAACATGGTTCTTGACTGGCAACTTAGAGCTAAAAGCACAAATTTTTTATACATTGGTGTACTTCTACAGGGAGGGCATGGAGAAGTAAAGAATATAACATATCAAGACATTACATTCAACAATATCGCTAGACCAATTGTCATTGATCAATTTTACTGTCCTGACGGTGCCTGCAAACACAACAACAATGTAAGGCGTGGATCCCTTCCCAATTTTTAATATTTAATTCCATTCAGTTTGAGACACAATTTGCTGACGATCTCTTTTTCTCATTGTCACAAAATGTTGAAGATGAATACCAGTGCATTGGCAATAAGCAATGTCTCATATACCAGAATCAGCGGGACGTCAAGTAGAGACAAGGTGGTATCTTTGCTTTGCGGTGACAAAAATTCCTGCACCAATATGTGCTTGATGATGTCCACATAAAGAGCTCAGATCCATCAGAGTCGGCTTATGCTAATTGTCTTAATGTTAATGGAACAGCATCCGATGTACAACCTTCTGCTGATAAGTGCTTGAGTTCCTGAGCAACCATTCATTTAGGACTCCATGGACGTAAAGAGTTATTTTAGTTTAGAACCCATTTGCATATGGTATTTGTTCCATGTCTCATGTAGTGATTCTTATGTAGTAACTTAATGATAAGGGTTTTGAGGGCCGGTTTCATAAAACTATTATTTGTTTTTTTTCTTATGAACAAAAAGCAAACAAATTTCTCTGATTTATATAGAATTTATGGAATTATTAATAATGTTTCAAGAATCAAACCACTCATTAAATCAAAATTGATGTTGAGTTAAATTTATTAGTCGAAACAATATTGGATTATGATTCATTGGTCCTACTTGGTTTAACTACAATAATCGAGTTGTGATACATAATTATATATTATTAAAAATAGAAATAATTATGAAAAGTTAGAAATGTACCTTATTTAACATTTACAAATCAAATCATCCTAAGGATAGAATGTGCATGTATTGATATTTCTTATTTTTTAAATGCTACTATAAGTATGATATATACAACAATGAAAACAAATTTTATTATATAACTTCATTCACATTTCAATAGCTATATACTTGATCAAGATCATTTATAGTGTTTTTCCGAAATTAAAAAAGACAAAAGAGTAAATAGAAACACAAAAATCTAGGTATAATTAAATTATAAATGTCTAACCAATTTCAATTCTCCTTATATATGACTTATTATATTCATCTTGCTAAGAGAGTTGCAAGTGTTTGTTCTCAAAACAAAGATAAATATAAGAGGAGGAAGGACATTTTTGTAGCAAAAACTTTTGGTTTTGAATGCAAAAATAAATGTAACTTGAGGAATAATACTTCGGTAGAAAAAACTTTTGTTTCCCAATACAAAAATAAATATAAGTTGAGGAATACTTTTGTAGCAAAAACTATTTTAGCATAAAAACAAATCCATGGCATGGTTATTTGAACATGTTCGTGTCTAATTAATTTTAGATATGAATAAAAAAAATTAAATTCATTTGCCTAAAGTTTTCTTGAATAACAAATAGGTTTTCTTCTACTCCGATGATTCGAACCCATAACCCTTTGCTAAGAAGAAGTATGTTTTCTTTAATTTTTTTTCACATCTTGATTATGATCACCTCTCCATCTCTCTCTTTTTCTTCCATTTTGCTTGATATCGAAATTATCTTTGGTTAGTGTGGAAGTATAGGCTACACAGATTGTTAATATTCATTGATTGGATGATTATTGAAGATGATTGATTGTTTATGCCTAAGATCTATTTTACTCCTTGTTTCCAAACAAAAACCTACTTCCACTTTGCTTGACTCGCTAACCTTTGTGATGAAAAAAATGGAATCAAAGCACTCAATGTCCTAACAATATTTTGATGTTTGTATAATTAACTTCTTAAACTTGTCAAACAAATTTAATTTGGACTTAACATCATTGTTCAATTAAGAGATCTAAATTAGTTTTTACATAGGTTCCATTTTGACCCTATTTTGGGTACTTGAATGGATTCTACAAAATTAAATTTTTTTCTTAACTTCATTAATTTTGTTTGTTTTTTCTTTTAATCTACACTTCTTAAAGTTAGTTTTAGGACCATGTTTTGTTAAAAAAACATTTTTCCAAGTGGAATTTTTTTTTTCCTTCACCTACTACATTAACATGTTCTATAGTTAGGGGCGGTTTAGCTTGTTTTAAATATACTCGTTGTACAATTTAATCATGTCACTCTTTTTCTTGTAATATAGACATACTGAATGTATTTTATAATTTTTTTTCTTGATTTTATCATATTTCTAGGGTAGTCAAATAAATTCATTTTGATATGTTATTGAAATTTGCTTTATTTCTTACCAATGTGGTTTTGAATTAATTTGGTATTAAATGGGACCTAATTACATAACTTGGTGACACATAGGAGATTGTCCAAATTTGTTATTATGAAAATCCTTTTCTAGATATTATTTTAAGATTTATTTTGTAAGTTCCTTTGTTCCAGTCATATGTTGATTGTTCTATATAATGTCCTTATTGTGAATTAATTTGGTGTTAAATGGGACAAAATTAAATAATTTGACCTTTTGGATTTATGTTGTAAATTCTTTTGTTTTGGTTGTATTTTTTGAATATTTTGTATAGTGTCCTTATTATGAATTAATCTAGTACTAATTGACACATAATTAAATAATTTAAGCCCTTATATTATGATTTAAACATATTCAAAATGTTGTACATTTTTTCTACTATTCTAAAATTTTGGCATATAAAAGGTTTTTAAAAAATTGTATGAATGAATTTTGAATCATATAATTTGATCAACAAGACCAACTTGATCAACCAAATTCAACCTGAGCTTAGAAAAATGATGATGGATTAGGTTTGGAATGAGTGTATTTCAAGTTAGTGATTGAGTTAGACTGGGCTTAGGTTGATTATTTCTTAGTTAAGTTAGGGTCAGCTTATGTCCTAGTGATTTCAATGTGTTTGTACATTTTATATTATTTCATGTCTTTTTAATTTTTTTTTCTTTCAACAAATCTAGTAAAGAAGAATGCATTCTTTGGGAATGCAAGTTTTGTTTTTTTCTATAAAAAAAAAAAAAAAAAAAAAACTTTCTACCCAACCAAATTAAAGAAAAAAAAAATTATATTTTCTTTTCTTTTGGTACTTTTTTTTTTCTATTTTTCTTTTTGGGGATTTCTTTCCTTTAAACTTTCAATGATCCAAATAAAGACATTTTATTTCAATTTAAAAGAAAATCTCTAATTAAAAAAAATGATTGGTATCAATAATAATAACAAAAAGTAGTAAATGGGTAGACAGAAATGTGTCAAATATCTTATAAAAATGGAAGGAAGTAACAAATGTAAATTAGTAAATGTTGTTCAATGTCCTTATATACATTGATCTTGTTCATATATTTATGGAAATATCATCCATCCATACCACACTTCATGCCTTAAAAAAACATTGTATATATTTCGGATATCATAATCTTTTTATACTGAAAATACGACTTGAAAACCTATTATATAGAAAGGAACATCAGGGGTTAGAACCCAAACGTAAAACTTTCTAGTACTACTGATTGTGTAGTTTACTGTGACGATAGAATGGTGAGCATCTTTCTCACCAATATGAAGGTACATAGTAGAATGACCTTACATGTTCAGCTCTGTTTTATCTTTACCGCTTCTAAATTTCAAATGTTTCAAGGACTACTTGAATTCTTACAAGTGAGAATATATATATATATATATATATATTAACGGTTTATGCATGCAGGATCGTTTCTCTTTCTTTATTTTATGCATGGTAATATTATCCAGCTTGAGCAGTTCTACAAATGCAACCTCGCCTTATTTTGATGTGATGGATTATGGAGCTGTTGGTGATGGAAAAACCGATGATTCTCAGGTAATCATCCCTTTCTCTCTGTGTTGGTACTGAGAATTAGCTAGAAGAGGATGGTAAATGATTCTTTTAGTTAGCAATATCGTCGTATCTTTATATGCCCATTAGTACTATTTATGAAGAATTTGGAGACAAATGGATACTCCACTTTGAGCTCTTTTTGTTTGTATTATATGGGAGACTTCACCATAGAGGATAAAAAGATAGAAAAGATATCATTTATGTTCCATAAATGTACAGGCATTTCTGAAGGCGTGGAATGAAACGTGCAAAGCTCAGTCACCGGATGCTACCATGAATATACCAGCAAAGACATTCTTAGTGAATCCTGCCAAATTTTGGGGTCCATGTGTGCCAACCCGTATCAATATTCAGGTTATTAATTTGTTGAAACTATAGAGAACTAAACAATGTTTTATTCAAATTAATGAAGTGTGGTATGCATTTTGATAATTTTCAGCATGATAGAATTCAAAACCTGAATTTAGAAGATAATTGATGGAAATTGGTCTTCTCTTTTTTCATGAATTTCTCCATAGGTAGCAGGACAAATTATTGCAAACACTGATCAATCCCTGTACTCGAACAATTATTGGCTCCACTTCGCGTATTTGGGAGGGCTTACTTTGACTGGAAGTGGAACTATAGATGGTCAAGGGGCAGGTTCATGGCCAGAGCGAAAGGGAGTAGCCGTAAGTAGAAGACGTTTTCATTATTTTCCAATCATATTTTCTGGGATAGAAAATGTTGTATAGAAATCAAAGTTCTATATATACAATGCTTAACAATAAGATTTGGCATGTCTTGGGACAGGCACTGCAATTGTTTTCTATCACAGACCTTGAAATCAACGGATTGACACATACCAATCCCCAAAAAGCCCATATCTCTATGACTGGTTGTAATGGAGTAAACATCAATAACATCACTATAAGCGCCCCTGAAGATAGCCCTAACACAGATGGCATTGATATTGGTGACTCAAGCCACATTCAAATCCAGAATTCCAAAATTGGAACAGGTACGTTTGGAATTGTTTTAGCTCTACAACTTCAATTTATGTCGTTCATCTTCATCCCCCCACCCACTCCACTCTAACCCACCAAGAGTTTTTTTTTTCTTCTAATAATCACTTTATTAACATTTTCATCATTATTATCTTAATTGGTAGGTGATGACTGCATTGCTATTGGTACAAATTGTTCCTTCATCAATATCACAGACGTCACGTGCGGACCAGGCCATGGTATCAGGTAGGTGGAATACATATATTCAAATTCTAGAATAATGAAGTGCAGATTAAGAACTAAAATTCACGTTTTTGCAGCATTGGATCACTTGGAAATCCTGTAGATGGTGGCTACGACACAGTGTCAGAAATACATGTGCGGAGTTGTGATTTTATAGGAAAGAACACTACTGGAGTTAGGATCAAGACATGGCAGGTTGTTATTGCAACATAGTTCTTGATTGGCAACTTAAAGCTGAAAGCACTAACTTTTTTATAATTTTGAGTCTGTCTACAGGGAGGGCATGGAGAAGTAAAGAATATAACATATGAATACATTAAATTCTACGATATCGCTAGACCAATCGTCATTGATCAATTTTACTGTCCTAACAATGCCTGCCAAAACAATGTAAGGAGCGTAACCCTTCCTAATTTTTAATATTTTATTCCATCGAGTTTGAGACATAATTTGCTGATGATCTTTTTTTTTGTCATTGTCTCAAAATGTTGAAGACGGGTACCAGTGCAGTGGCAATAAGCGATGTATCATACACCAATATGGGTGGGACGTCAAGTGGAGACGACCCCGCGATATCTTTGCGTTGCGGTGACAAAAATTCCTGCAACAATATTGTGCTTGATAATGTCCACATAAAGAACTCGGATTCAACGAAGCCGGCTTCTGCTGATTGTCTCAATGTTAAGGGAATATCATCCCATGTAAAACCTTCTCTTCTCAATTGCATGGGTTCTTGAGCAACCTTTCTTGAGCTGTTTTAGTTAAGTTTTAATTTAGAGCTAGCCCAGTTGTCGCATGATATTTATTGCATGTCTCATGCAGTGAATCTTATGTTGTATCTAAATAATAAGGTTTTGACGGCTGGATTCATCCAACAATTATTTGTTCTCTTCTTATGAAAGAAAAGCAAACAAATTTCTCTAATTTATATAAAATTTATGGAATCATTAATATTGTTTCAACAGTCAAACCACTCATTGAACCAAAAATGATATTGGGTTACAATTCATTAATGGAAACAATATTGGGTCATGATTTATTGGTCCAACTTGGTTTAAGTATAGTAATCGAATTATGATATATGATTATATTATTAAAAATAGAAATAATTATAAGAATATATATAGGATAAAATGTGAATTTATAAATATTTCTAATTTTATAAACACTTAAGGATAATATATACTACAACAAAAACAATTTTCAATTTTATACACATTTCAACTGCTATATATTTAATCAATACCATTAATTATAATGTTTTTCCAAAATTGAAAAAGAAAAAAAAATAGATAAAAGAACTAAAATGTAGGCGTAATTAAAATGTGTGTAACCAATTCCAATTCTCTTCATATATGACTTATTAGATTCATTTTGTTAAGAGAGTTGTGCTAGTGTTTTGGTTCTTAAAACAAAGATAAATATAAGTGAAGGAAGAACACTTTAGTAGCAAAAACTCTTGGTTCCCAACATAAAAATAAATACAAGTCAAGGAACAAAATTTTTGTAGCAAAAACTTTTTGGCCGCATAAACAAATCTAGGGCGTGGTTATTCCAACAAGTGCTTTTCTAATTAATTTTAGATATGAATAAAATTAAAATTAAAAATCTCATTTGCCTAAACTTTTCTTAAATAAAATAAAAAAATAAAAAAAAACTTTTTTGTAAATCCAACCGTGACTCTTCGCTAAATCTTCCATTGGTATTGATACAATATGAATAAACAATATCTTTTGAGCATGTTGATTTTATGTTGATATGATTCAATAAGATGTTGGTGCAGGCCATGCTTTTACTACAGCTCAAGCTAATCGCGGTTTTTGTGGTTGTCCTGAATGAAGATTACTACAGCTCAAGCTAATCGCGGTTTTTGTGGTTGTCCTGAATGAAGATCAGCTTAAGTACTAAAGTGATCTGTCAACTAATAAGGAAATAGATAGTCAATGATTTGAGAAAATATTATGTAAATATTTTATTTTTGGGTAATTTCTATATTCTAGTTCAATATATTTTCTTGTTAGTTGTCAATATTATGTAAATATTTTAGTCTTTGGTAATTCCATTACTTTAGAAAATTAGTGCTTAGAAAATTATTCTTTTCCTCTTCAAGTCAATCTTGAATATTGTAATGTTCTCTCTCAATAAAAAATGGATCAGCCCATTTTCCTCAATCTTCAATCTTTCTAAAATGGTCAATGCCCTGAACACTCTTATCTCCATAAACGCTTCTACCATCATCATGGTGCTTCCAATTTCATACCATTCTTATAGGATATGATTGTATGGAATCAATGACAAAAATCATCCTTATCTCTCTTCAACTATCAATACCATTGATGGTAAATTCCAAATCCAAATTATTCCTTTTGTGTTGGACAAGACTAATTAATTCTCAGTGTCATTGCAAACACTATTTTTACTTATCCTGTTCCTTTATTGCTTCATCAAGAACATCTTGTGAAATTTGGAACATTTTAACATTTTATATATTAAAAATAGCAAAATAAAATTTTAAATTAAATTAATTTTAATTTTAAAATTTAATTTAATTTTAAAATTAATTTTATATGTAAACGGGGCGGAATGAGGCAATACCCGAACCCGCCCCGAGTTTAAAAAAAAATATCATACCCGTCCCAAACCCGTTTATTAAATTTAAACTCTGTCCCATTAGGGGCGGGGCAGGGCGGGTACCCGAAAAAGCCCACCCCGTTGCCATCCCTAGGTTTTAGTCGGGAGAAAGGGTGAACAATCAAATAATCAGGGAGAGAAAGACCCAAAGAGAGATTGAAACACAATTTTGTCTATTGGAGTAGCAAAGAGGCTAGGGCTAACATGAGATTTCTTTTTGTCGAGAGCAAAGGCAATGAGATTTAAAGGAGAATGAGGCAGCAAAGCATAGGGCAATTGAGGGAGGGCTACTGAAGCCATGAATTAAATTTATACTTGGGAAGACGAACAAAGGGGAAATGTGGCCAAAAACCAGCAAGTACGTGACTTATGCTACTAGAGTTATAGGCATAGTTATGGGCATTAGTTATGAAGGAGATGACACCAAAAAATAAGCCTCTCATGTAAGGACCATTAAGAGGCATTTAGGGGTATTTGTTTCGATAAAAAAATCCATTACTAAGACAGAACATTTGACATCGCAACAACATGTGTGTTAAAGAAGACCAAGCTTGGGAGAAAATCAGTACAGAATTAATTAGTAAGAAAATCAAAAGAGATTTTAGGCCAAAAATTAAGGAATGCCAGAAAAGGGGGTTATTTAGTTGACTGATGGAGGAAGATACTCAAGGGGGGACAAAGAGAAAGAGTCAAGATGTTAAGAATGGGTGCCTCTAAGGTGGTGGGATGGGGTATGGGAACTTGTTGGTTTGGGATAAAGCTCACATTTAGTGTGCGTGCAGGTATTAGGGGGCGCACACCAATATCATGGAGGAAATACAAACTTGTATCAATATAGGTATACACTATCATTCTAATCCTAAGGTAATGGCATTTGAGGAAGAAATAGAAAAAAAAAAATGAAATCAATTTAAACCTGAAATATTTTTGTAATTTTCTTAATTTTATTCTTATGTTTAAAACTTCTAAATTTTTAGAATCTACTTATATGTAGTTTTAATAATAAAACAAATAAAAAATATAAGCGATTGAATATCGGTTTTATTAATTTGTTGCCAAAAAAGTTATAGTAATTCTTTTATAAAATTGCATATACAATACCTTAATTATTGATTTCATAGTTATGCAATCAACTTTTCTTCGATCCACAATGAAAGTTTATTCTCGTTATTAAACAAGTTAACCACAGGACATATTGCAGCATATTTTTGATGACATAAAGCTTCACTCACCATATATATGATATGAAACCTATGAAAGGTTTTAAAATTTCATCCAAACAATACCCATGAAGTATTATTATAAATCCATGCTGGAATCAACAAAATATAGAGTTATTTCATTAGACAACGCAAATTCGGAATGGATCTACTAGCTCTTCCATGGGCATTGAGACAAAATGAAGAAGTTACAAATTTTTGCCCCACTGATGTTATGTTGATTCGTTTCAGCTCAATGTTTGTGCAAGCCATGCTTTGACTACATCTCAAATTTATGGCAGTCTTCGTCATTGACGTCCCTTGAACTCCAGCGTATGAAATGTCGCTCACCTTAACTGCCGATGTCTTCAGTATTATAAATGAAGACAGTGAAGTAAAATAAATTAATAAACAAAGGCAATAAATTTTCAATTACTATAGGACATAAACAAATTGAAGATCATAGGTTTAAATTTTATGTTCCCTGTTAATAGGCCATAATGTATGGGCCGATAGAAACCATTTTAAGGTTTTGATGTCAATTTTTGTGTTTAAATATCCATGACAAAACTTAATGTTCTTACTTTGTTTGGGCAGTGAAGCTGAGGACAATAATATTGGTCGATGATGATAGGGTTTTCGGCTGCATTGAGTGTAATACCCTGGAATGAGATCTTCCTGGCATATCCAGACCCTCCCTGAACAATTATAAAAAAATAAATTAAAAAGACAAAAAATGGAAATGTGTACCCTTGAATTGATTCATGAGAAAAGTCTAATAAATGGTTTTGGACTGAAGCCTCATACCTGCCATGTCTTGATCCTTATTCCATTCTGAGTTCCGGTGAAACTACAGTCTTGTACATGTATTTCTTCTACAGTATCATATGCTCCATTCATTCCTAAACTTCCAATGCTGCATGAAAGCATTTTCCAGTTCAAGAGAAGAAAAATGGTAAATTAAAATAGTCAATCAGGCGTCCTAAATGAAAAAACTAAACTATCTATTTCACCCACTGGTATGCCTAGTGACCATGATGAAGAAAATAACTTGAGTAAAATTCTAATCCGCCGAACACATTAAATTAGAGGCTATAAGGAGCATATGACAAACCTTATACCATGGCCAGGTCCACATGCTACACGGCTAATGTTTATATTGGAGGACCCCTTAAGAATAGCAACACAGTCATCACCTATAACCATTGTCACAATAAATGAATCAATGAATTAACTAAAGTAAATAAATTAACTATAGAAGCAGGATAATTATAATTGTATTACAAAATGAAAGAACGAATAAATACCGGTTCCAATGTTGTTGTCATGCACTTGAATTTGGCTACACTCGCCAATGACAATACCATCTGTATTAGGGCTTTCTTTAGGGGCCTTTATGTTAAGGTTTGAGAGAATTGCACCATTGCATCTGAATAGTTTAACATGTTTACTAGGGCTGTTGATAACATTTAGTCCATAGATTTGAAGATTATTGCAGAAAGAGAATCCCAATGCCTGTCCACCAACAAATATATATTATTTGTGGAAAATCATACATATCCTAGGGCTGGGGCTGGTGTTGTGTACAACATAATGAACAAGAGCAGAAAATTCATTTCAGATGCAAGATGATAAAAGTAAATGATAAGAGCCAAAGCCTCTACTTACAATGGGTCTTGCTACGTCATCCATATCCTAGACATGAAAAAACATAAGTGTTAGATGAATAAAGAAAAAGAATAAATAATGATGTTGAAAGAAGGGAAAGTAGCTGATGCATTGCTGTTAACCCACATATGAATTAGTATCATTCAGTAGTTCCTGTTTATAATAGAGTGATGGCCACCAACTAGACCCTTGCCCATCAAGTGTTCCCTTTCCATTGATAATAAACCCATCTATGTACTGGAAAATGAGCCAATAACTTGAGCGTCCCCATGCTGATCTTGTTTTAGGTGCAGTAATATCTCCTAAAACCTGCCATTCAAATGGGAAATTATTGTTAAAATTTGTCATGGGAAAATTGGCTTCCACTTTTTTTTTTTCTTTTCTTACTAGAACTTAAACATAGGGTGAGCGAACCATTGAACAAAATAGATTAATTAATCATCAGTTTCTAATGATAAAGTACCAGAACATGTATTTGAGGAGGTTTGCATGGGCCGCTGAAGACCGTAGGGCTCAACAAGAATGTCTTCTTCCTTTGAATTATAAGCATGGCACTGGTTGTTCGGGCAGTGCAAACTGCGTTCCATGCCTTCAGAAAAGCCTGAACATTTAATGAAAACAGAAGCTAATGTGTAACTGTTTTTACGTGTTGAAAGTACATGAAATTTATTTCCCACGTAAAGAGAGATAGTCAACTATTAATTTCTATACTTGAAAATTTGTGTAGTGCGTCATTAATTAGCTTTACATTCACATTTAGGTTATGTTTAGTTCCCGAAAAATAAAGTATTAAAGAAAGAAAAGAATATTAAAAAAAATGATTTTCTTATGTTTTGTTTTACTATGAAAAATATGAAGAAAAAAAATCACATATATTTAAAATTAGTTGGAAATTTATACATTTTAAAATTATTTAACCTTTATATAATGAAAAAATAAAATAAAATGGTTTTGAAGAAACATATAAAGATGATTTATTAATTTCAATTTTTTTCTCTTTATTTTTTATTTTTTCAACTTTTCCTCTTTATTTTCTTTTCCTTACATTTTTCCTAAAATTTTTTAAGAACCAAACATAACCTTAATTATAATGCATAGCTAGTTGTGGAGATCTAGAACTTACTTGAGAATCATCTGTCACTCCATCTCCAATTGCTCCAAAATCTAGCACATTAAAAGTAGTGGTTCTACCATTAAGTGCAACATTGCTTGATCCAGATGAGGCCATGCTCAAAATTAAGCAAATCAAGATAGAAAAATCCTGCATAGCATATCTGCAAATGTGAGAATCACCAGTGGAAAAATCAATGATAATCAACTAGTTAGAAGTAAAAGATAAAACATTTTGGCCAATTTTGGCCTGCCAAGGCACAGAAGCATTCCTTCGTACCATGATGTGAATCATAGTGAAAGGGAGTTAGTTAAGAAGATAAGACTACATCTATGTGAATGCATGCTCTTCTCTATATATATTGGTGATTTAGAAATTTCAAAAGTTTGACTTCAGCAGTTTCAAATTAAAATAATATTGTTACAGTCAAACCTTGGATTCCCAATTGAAAAATTTAATGTTACTTTCCAAATTTGAAGATTTTTAAAGTTTTATTACCTCCATTTAAAATACAGACAAAAATGCATGATATTTGGCCTGTAATCTCCCATTAAATGAGTCATTTCCTCTTTGGTGAGCACATATATATTTTAATATTTGCATTTATAGCCAAATTATTAAAGAAAACTGCTTTGTAATGGATGAGTATCACACAGCTCACTAAAAAAATACATGGACGAAAAAGGCCATAAAATTGTGATAAAAATTTACTTTTTCTGTGATGATGTTAAGAGTTGACTCTTATCTTTAATTTCTAGTCGCTTATTTAATCTTTATGCAATTAATAAAATTTAATTCATGGCTATATCTTTAACTCTCATTTAAGGATTATATATTTTCTTGTCTTTAAATGGAAAAAAATCCTCTTCTAGCTTGACTCTATCAATGCACTATCAATCAATACCTACTCACAAATTTACTTCACATCCCTTAACTTTTTGTTTTACAATTTAGTATGAATCCACATCATCTCTCATTATTGTTTATTTACCAATATTTCAAACAAACTTTGTTGATGAAACATTGTAATTAAGAGTGAAAATACATTTTAAAATAATAATTAAATAATTAAAAACAAATTAAAAAATTTTTAACATCTTGAATCGTCAATTATGTAAATTATTTCATGTCTTTTTTTTTCCTCACTTAATTTCCCCCTATCTTTCCTCAATTTTTTTAAAACATCTAATATAACTATGCCATTAATTATCTCTTATGGTTCAAAAATGTAGCATTAAGAATTTTGTACCCAAAAAACGCAATTCTTGGTTAAGTAACTTAATTCAAATTCAAATTATAAATGGAAATAAAATTAATCATTTATTAGAAGAAAACAAAGTATTTGAATTCTTACTAAAATATAACTAGTTATTAAGAAGAAATTAATAGTTTAAAATTTGATATGTTGCTAAATTTCATTAGTTAAATTTTATTTTTTATTTTTTAAAATCATTTCAAATATTTTCTTTTAATTTAATTCTTTATACATACATACATACATACATACATACATACATACATACATACATATATATATATATATATATATATATATATATATATATATATATATATATATATATATATATATATATATGTATGTATGTATGTATGTATGAATGTATGTATGTATGTATGTATGTATGTATGTATGAATGTATGTATGTATGTATGTATGTATGTATGTATGTCAAGGTATGAAATTCTCAAGTATAAGGACTCTATTGTAGTTTAATGTCCCAATGAATAAGTATCACCCACAGGGAGGTGACCTTAAGGGCATAGGAGGAAATGGAAAGGTTAAAAGAATGCATGGACATTCTTAGGACAAAATCTTCATTTAAATGTTTATTGAAAATGCGATAATTAATCTTGTTGAAAACATGGGAGAAATTGAAATAAACTAAAGTTAAAACTGAATGAAAAACATTTTGAAAAAAAAAATTGTTGAGGATTGGTGGTGGCTTAAGCTCCCTTCTTTCCATTACATGTCCTCTACTCAATTTGATACAATCAAGATTACTTCTAGGTATTCTTAAATGGAGAGTATTCAATAGAAGCCCTTCTCAAATATCTCCAAATGACTCACCCTTACGAATTAGTACTCTGGATACAAGTCTCTAAATCCTTTGCATCCTCTTTGCTTGCTAAACCATAGCACTAGGAGCTTACTGGGAGTTGTCTCAAGTCAAGATAATTGATCTAGTCCATTAAGGACTTGAGATACTCCATAAGGGATTCTTGAGCTCTAGTTCCTAAGCATCGATCGAAGATGAGTTTTCCATTCAAGTATAACAAAGTCTAAGTCATAAGTTGAATTTGTCATGGTATAACCAATCTTTAAGGGTAATTTCATGAGCCCGACATAACTCTTCTCTTTATCCTAACTTATTACTTATCCAACATAATTCACCATTAGAGAATGAACTATGAACTAAAAATATGGTAAGTAGTCATCACCATTAAAATCCCAAAGTTAATATTTATCCTTAATTTAAATATTAGTATTTATTTATTATTAATTTAACTTAGAGTTGAAGACTATTATTAGTTTGAATTAGAGTAGGAGACGAGGTTTATCCTCTCAAATGTTAATTGTATATAGATATTTTCTCAATCTCTTTCCTTCTCTATATGATATCGAAGTTTGTCATTATAACATGAAGCAAATTGAGGATCTTGGGGCCCTACATTGCCTTTCCCTGCCACAAATGGTAAAGGTCTGGCTATGCCCATTACTGGCAAGGATACTATGGCCCACCAAATAGGCTTCCTCATTTATACCAACAATCTTTGCTTCGAACTCCACCTAGTCTATCAATGCCTCCTTCCTTACCACCGTGAATATTGTAATATCCTAGTTCCAATGCATATTTACAGCTAGAAACTCCAAATCTATCTTGTTCAAACCTACCAAAATTTTCTTCTTCTAATCTTAAACCATTGCCAACCATACTACTTCTATTTTCAAAGTCATTCTTGTCAATCGCTATTCTTTTTCATTTTCATTGCTTTTTTTAGTTTTGAGGTTTATATTTGAAAGTTCCATTTATATTTATATTTTTTTATGATATTTTCACTGGGTTGGCTAATTATGTGTTAAACTTTATCTTTTGTTATTTCTTCATGTCCATTATTCTTCTTCTTTGCTTTCTACCAATACCAGTTCCCTTATTTTATTCTCTACTTCTTTATCACCATCAACTCTGCCCTCAACTCTACCTTCTACTTTGCCTCATGTGCCATATGTTGAATTAGGTTCTGAAATATTATATGCTCCTATGCTACTTTTCCATCATTAACACTAGATATTAGCTTGCCATTAGTCTCTTCTTTGAATCCATCCAGATCGAAGATAAATGTTATTGCAACATCTATTTTTAACATGTTGAATACAAATTAATTTGTTGTTGCCACCACTACGAAACTCAACTAGTTGCGCTATCTACTGACACCCACCTATGATTTTTTGGGAAATACTATTTAGAAACCTTGAAATACCAACCCTCTTCAGTCTCTAGGCCTATACATATATACCCCATTATATCCCTTCTAGGGTTAAGGAGATATTTATTATTGTTGGGATTAATAGAGAGTCTCCTTGAGAGAAAGCCTAACAAGTCACACCATTCTCAATCTCTCATTCGAATGTTTCATTAAAAAATCTAGGATTAAAGACCCACATCCCTTCAACGAGGCTAAAGAGTATTCATTGGAGCAATTAGAGGTTACCTTATCATGGACATGGATCAAGTTGTAAATACTGGAAAATAAGTCTTAAAGGTAAAATGGTCAGGTAAATCTTTGTAACATGATCTCATATAGTGGATTTAGATTGGCAGTTTTAGACCTCATGGTTTTTTTATCTTCATAATTAGTATGGAGGTTTTCCACATAAAAATCTCTTTGTCCATAGCAATATTCTTGATTATCTTGAGTATTTCTTGATTATATTGATTGATTGAATAGTATGCTTATCCCTACTATCTCACAAGGAAAAATTAGGTATAACAAATAATCTTTATTTGATAAAAAAATTTCAGTACACCCATTCACCCATATCTTGGTGTCAGCCTATTAGATTTTGGTGTTTAGAAGCTATTTCAACAATCACGTCAAAGGAGGAAATGTTTTATTAACTGTTCCATGAGCATTGATACAGGAGTAGGTCTCTCCATTCCCTGATGCTGATTTTATGCTGATATCGTCCACTGTAATGTTGGCGCAACCCACAGTTTCAATGCAGCTTAGCTTGATGGCATCATCTGTTGCAGATGTTCCCCAAAATCCAGTAAATGATACGTCGCTTATTTGGACTGCAGATTTCTACAATGATTTGCGAAACCAAGATGTTTGTCAGCACTCTGTCTGAAGTTGTCTTCATATTTAATGAAAAGAATCAACTAATAAGCTCATTGTTTACCAGATTCAACAAGTACTGATTATTCTTACCATAGACTGGCAATCTGTTTTATGGGGACAGTAATACTGGTCGATGATGATGGGATTCTCAATATTATCGAGCTTAATGTTTTTTGAATGTTATCTTCCTGACATATCCAGACCCTCCCTAGAGAAGAAAAAGATCCACAAAATTAAATAAGAATTAAACATGTACCCTAATTTGAATCAAGTTACTTGTCTCAATGAGAAAAATTATGGTTTAATTACCTGCCATACCTTGATCCTTGCTCCATTCTGAGTTCCTTTAAAGCTGCAAGTATCCACATGTATTTCTTCCACCTGGGCACTTCCTCCATTCATTCTCAGGCTTCCAACACTACAACAAGTATACATATTGATCTTCCCAATTCAGCCTTTTAAATGTATTTTAGATTTTTTTTTTTTCATATAAAATGGAGGAAAGGAGAAGAAATTCAGAAGTAATAGAGCTTCAAGTACAGTTTGAATAAAAAATTTGGAAACGATCGAGGGATGTTCTTCCATTTTTCCCCTTAGTAAGAATGTTACCCTACAAATACTTGTATGCATTTCTTTTTCAGTTCCTTCTAGGACAATAGTGGGGTAGCTTGGATCAAACCCCTATTAAGCATCTTTAGAAAAGGTTGGAGCTTAATTATATGTAACACACCTTATACCATGGCCGGGACCACATACTACACCTTTGACATAAACTTGGGAGGTTTGATTACTTAAGCAATACAATCATCGCCTACAGATCCAGTAATGGATTATTCTCATAAATAAATAACATGCAAGTCATAGGAGAAAAAACACAAGGAATGAGAGCAAAACTTTAAGAAATTATACCAGTTCCAATGGTAGAGTCATAAATGTGAATGTTAGTTGAGTCGGAAATATCAATGCCATCAGTGTTGGGGCTTGAGTCGGGAGCAGTTATCGTGAGGTTGGAGATGGTTGCACCATTGCTGCCTGATACCTTGACATGGTTTTTTTGGCTATTTATGAAGTTTTAATCCTTGGAGTACAAGGTTGTTGCAA
This sequence comes from Vitis vinifera, assembly GCF_030704535.1. Classification (NCBI taxonomy): domain Eukaryota; kingdom Viridiplantae; phylum Streptophyta; class Magnoliopsida; order Vitales; family Vitaceae; genus Vitis; species Vitis vinifera. The sequence continues at coordinate 6,515,542 of NC_081813.1, forward strand.
CTAAGGAATCCCATAGCCTAGGATTCACAGTATGACTATGTACGAATCTATACGTAGGTTAGGAGATTAATTGAAATGATAAAATTCAGATCTTGAATCGTATGATATAATGAAAACTTTTATGAGTATGTGTTGATTTCAATAATATTTGACAAACAATGTGGATTTGCAGTCACCATACAATATTTTAATACATGCCTACTTAAGTTCTAAAAATTTGGCTACTAACATATCTAGTTCTAAATAGTAAAGATTTCAAAACTATTATGTTGATTAAAAGGATCATTTGAGAAATCTCAATAAATAAGATATATATTGAGATCTCAAACTTCTTGAAGACATAGGAGATGTCCATGCATCTAATAAATATCCCATGCAAGATCACTAAAAAAAAGGATATGATGAAAAAGGTTTTTTAATTTAATCCTGCTATTTACATACAATTTCCTTTTTAAAAATGCTTGATGCATGATAAACTATGTTTGAACACTAAAAGGTGTTAAGAAAGGAGAAAAATATATTTCGAAAAATAATTTTAATAACAAAAAAAATGGTGTGGATGAAGCAAAGAATGAGAGATATTGAGAGGCTTTTCCTCTCCAATTTCCTCAAAAAAAAAAATGTATTTATCCATAATTTTTTCTCAACTATTTTATGAACCATTAGATAGAGAAAAATGTTACAATTTTTCCCCTTTTTTCCATCAAAATTTCAAGGAATCAAGGATGGCCTAGAATAAAATAAATCCCAGAATTATTTAGAAAAAGCCAAATGAAAAACAATTGAAGGTGTTGAGGCATTCAACTTACAGTAGGTCTCTCATGTATCTTCCTCTGAACATCAAAAGCAGGCATGATAATTCAAAGTTGATGAAGGAAACTAAAGAAGTTTCAAGCAAATCAGTTGTGCAAACTCACAGCTGTAAAACCTTGCTACCACTTAGCAGCCTGGCCATCAATTTGTCCATTTCCTCTGACAGTGAGTCCATTCACACGCCAGAAGCGAATCCAACAATCTAAGTGACTAGAACCGTAGTCTGACATTCTCGAAGGTGCTACAATACGTCCCCACGCCTGCAATTCCCCTCATTATCAAAAACCGTTTGCACTTTTTCACATTTCAAAACCTGTAAGTTAGGATAGCAAGTCGTTATTGCATGTTGGTGATTTTGTCACATATTATTTTCTAATTTAGGAATATTTTTAGATAATAACTTACTCTCCATTAAAGATTCAAGATTATTGTTCATTCAACCAGAAAGTCATAAGTATATCTAAAATGGTTTAGCTTGTGGCAAGGTAGTTGATCAAAGGACATTAGTTTAGTTTTTATTGAATTAAAACTTTAAAATTAATTTTTCAAAATTTGCAAGACTACTCAAGTGCTCGACACGCTTAAGTGGTTAAGTGCACTCACACTCATGCAAAATCTGCTAGAATATGGCAAAAAAATTTAATTATTCATATAAATCGAGTTTGGAAACTTTGAGATACTGATTCTCTAAAGCTTCTATGCCTATATTACTCCATTATAACCCTTTTAGTGTTGGACACTTTCATGGGAATAAGTCTACCTTAGCACACCATTCTGATCAATCTCTAATGAAAGGATTCAAGCGCTAAATCTAGGGTTGTTTGAACAGGGCTAAAGTGTATTCATTACAACAATTGAAATTTGTTGCATGGCAGATATGGATCAAGTTATAGGCATGGAAAGTAAGCCTTTAGAGTAAAGGAGTCAAATAAATATATATATATATATATATAAGTTAATTTTATATAGTGGATTTAGATTAAAGGTTTTAAACTTAGTGTCTCTTGAGTATTTTGATTATATTATTTATCTCTGATATTTCACAGGACAAAATTTGGTTATGATATTCAAAATTTATATCGTATCTTTTTAAATACACTCATTCATCCCCCTCTATGTGTTATCCGAATGTGACTCTCACATGGCAATCAAAAATTCCTCACTTCATATAGTCATAAGGCTTCAAAGTCTTACTAGTTCAACTGTCTGCCGTGTGCATGTGTACTTCATTAGTGTAATCTGGCAACTGAAATACATGGGCTATGGCTATCTTCCATTAACAGATGCAAGAGGCCCATCTGTCACTGGGAGAGGAGGATGATGCCTGATCGCGTGTCTATTAAGATCTATTAAATCTAGAAACAAACTAATCCCTCCATTCTTTTTGCTTACTGGTAATATATTGGATACCCCAGTGGAATGTCTGATTGAAAAGATTCCACATTTCTTTCCAAATCCGTTGAACCTCTTGTTCAGTCAGCTTCTCCATCGGAGGGTTCGTGGCTTTATGATACCCTGCTTAAATACCAATCTCTTACAGGAACCACATGTTGGAACAGATCTCTCCCGTATGCTTCCATATCCACATAGGAACAGGAAAATCTGTCTAGAGAACTTTGAACTCAACGGTTGGCTTTCTTTAGCAATATGCTTCGCCCCTTGTCATTAATTTTTCTCAAAAATCAAAGCTTCTTCTGGTACAAAAATATACCTTCCATGTTGCATCATAAAAAAAGGTGGCTGGGCGGATGACTTCTGAAGAAACTTCAGTATCTAATCCATCCCCCAAACGAAAATGTAATATATTATTAGTTTCCAATAATGGAAGATGTTAAAAATTTTCCGGTAAACAAAGGGTGATATCTCATTCCCACTTCAATAAACTCGCGTTTTTGTTAAATAAAGGCTTATAGCTAGTTCTACTCATAACTGAAAGCGTTAACTGAGAGCCTAAACTTCAACAATACTAAAGTCCTCTCATTCAAGGCTACCTCACTCTCCTTAGAGCGCTTACAAATAAGGAAGGAACTATGCTTAAGGCTTACACGCACGAAAACTACAGGATTGCAAACTGCAAATTGCACACTTCCTCCCCCTGCCGGCTAACTTACTGGCCACGTTACTGAGTTCCTAGGCACGAGTAAGGAAGATTTTTACCCCCAAACGACACAACAAACGAACAAGCATTTTCGGGGACGAGCCTGCTTCCCATTACTAAAGAGGGCAAATCCTCACACATATTAAGAGAGCCATTGAAAGGTTACTAAAAGACCAGAAACAGGGACTACCCGAGCTAATGATAGAGGCAAGAACACTTTCCGGCCAAGTCCCATTAATTGATGTAAATGCTGAACGGACCCATATATATATATATATATAGGAACGGAAACAGAATTACCTTGATACTACACCAGATCGAGCCCGAGATCTTCTTGGAAATGAGAAGATCTAGGATAGGCGGCATGTGAGATTTCATATTCTATTTATTCAATGATCATACAGGATCATATGTTGAATCACATGAAGAAATTATGTCATAAATACTATTAAAATTGTACCAACCTGATTCCATTTGTGTGTTTGATGAAGACGGTATGAATCTTCTAAGACTGATGGAAGGCACCACCTCTGGATTCTTTCAGGCAATGGGAGCGGGAGAGAAAGCGGTTAAGATCTTTTCAAAAGATGTGATTATACCAAAAGACACAAGCCAAAGCCCTTTTATACCCTCCTGCCTTAGGGACCATACTCATTGGTTATTGGGCCTCACGGGCCTTAGGCCCATCATCTAAAGCCCGTGATGGCATTGGGCTCTACACATTAGGTGGCCCATACTCAAGATTAAATCATAAATTGCATGTGAAAAGATAGATTAATCCTGGACAATGTTTAATATATTGTCGGTCCACATTTATTCTATCAATCTCCCACTTGGACCACATATATATTACAAACAATGTTCATGATAATACTTTATTGAGCTCATCTTTGCTATCTTATTCAAAATATCCTTAAACAATCCGGTCTACTAATTATGCTAACATAGGATTAAAGAGGCCTTCGTTAATCATAATTATAACTTGACCTATCATCAATCACAACATTAACAAAATTAGCAACATGGATCAAGTATGGATGTGTAGCATGGAAATTACATAGAATATGATCTTTAATATGTCTATTTCCAATTGGTCCTATTTTATGACTAAAAAATAGTCAAATAACACTTTCAACACTTGATGCTAAACTGCTTCTGAAAGTCATCATTTCAATTCAGAGTGTTCAAATACAATAGTCTTTAAAATCAAGGTCTGTACAGATAACACAACATAATATCACATCAAGAAAATAAACACAAAATCTAAATACAAACTCCCACTATTCTGACACATCATCAATATGTACAACACCCATATGTGTGACGTGCTCATGATATACTTTGGGTGGCAAACCCTTAGTGAGCGGATCCGCAATCATGGAGTTTGTGCTTATGTGTTCAATCGATACTTGAAGACTCTGAACTCTCTCTTTCACAACCAAGAACTTGATGTCAATGTGTTTGGACTTTGACGAACTTCGGTTGTTCTTAGAATATAATTCTGCAGCCTTATTATCACAGTTGATTCTCAATGGTTTCTCAATCCCATCAACTATTCGTAACTGAGTGACAAAATTCCGCAGCCATATCCCATGGTTTGATGCTTCGTAACAGGCTATGAATTCTGCCTCCATGGTGGAAGAAGCAACAAGTGTTTGTTTAACACTTTTCCATGAAACTGCTCCTCCAGCTAACATGAAAATGTAGTCTGAAGTGGATCTCCTACTATCAAGACATCCCGCGAAATCGGAATCCGAATATCCCACGATCTCTAAGTGACTTGATCTACGGTATGTGAGCATGTAATCTTTAGTTCTTTGTAAATACCGCATAACCCGTTTTGCCTTTTTCCAATGATCCATACCTGGGTTACTTAAATATCTGCCTAACATTCCAACAATGTACGCAATATCCGGACGCGTACAAACTTGTGCATACATGAGACTTCCTACTGCCGAGGCATAGGGAAATCTCTCCATATCTTTCTTCTCAAGTTCATTTTTCGGACATTGGTGCAAACTAAACTTATCGCCTTTTGCTACAGGCGTGTCTCCTGGTGCACAATTGCTCATGCCAAATCTACTCAACACCTTATCGATGTAGGCCTTTTGTGATAACCCAAGTATACCTCTAGAACGATCCCTATGGATCTGTATACCCAGCACAAAAGATGCATTACCAAGATCCTTCATGTCAAATTTACTAGACAAAAATCGCTTGGTTTCATGCAAAAGTCCCACATCACTGCTTGCAAGTAGAATATCATCAACATATAACACCAAGATAATGAATTTGCTCCCACTGAACTTAAGGTATATGCATTGATCAATAATGTTTTCTTTAAAACCAAATGAAGTAATCACTTGATCAAACTTTCGGTACCATTGTCGGGATGTTTGCTTTAAACCATATATGGACCTTTTTAATCTGCATACAAGTTGCTTTGAATCTTTAGACTCAAAGTTCTCCGATTGCACCATGTATATTGTCTCATCAATGTTGCCATTAAGAAACGCAGTTTTAACGTCCATTTGATGTAGCTCTAAATCATAATGAGCTACAAGTGCCATGATGATTCTAAAGGAGTCCTTTGATGAAACTGGTGAAAATGTCTCCTTATAATCAATGCCTTCCTTTTGAGTGAAACCTTTTGCAACTAGGCATGCCTTATACCTAACAATATTGCCTTTTGAATCCTGCTTGGTTTTAAAAATCCATTTACAACCAATCGGTTTTACACCTTTAGGCAACTCTACTAGGTCCCAAACACCATTGTCTTTCATTGATTTCATCTCATCCTTCATGGCTTCTATCCACTTTTCAGAATTAGAACTTTGTTTGACTTGACTTACTGAAATTGGATCGTTTTCTAGACCTATGTCAAACTCATGTTCTTGGAGATATACAACATAATCATCTGAAATTGTACTTCTCCTTTCTCTAGTGGATCTCCTTAGTGGCACTTGTACTTGAGGTTCTTGAGGTTGTTGAGTTACCTCTTGATGAACTTGAATTGGTTCCATAACTTGAGCAGGAGGAATCTCAGGTGTGTCTTGAATCCCTGTTATCGACTGTACATTCTGAATAGTGTCATTAAACATAATATGACCATGTCCAGTCGTAATAATAGGAATATTAACAAATTCCTCTTCAAAGACCACCTTTCTTAATGGCTCTCTCCCACTTAACTCAACATCCTCAATGAACTTAGCATTGCCCGTTTCAAAGAAGGATCTAGTTGAGGGATCATAAAATTTGAAACCTCTTGACCTTTCAGAATACCCTACAAAGTAGCAGCTCACTGTTCTGGAGTCCAATTTCTTTTCATTTGGTTTGTAAGGCCTAGCTTCAGCTGGACAACCCCAGACATGCAAGTGCCTAATACTAGGTTTCTTGCTAGTCCATAACTCATATGGGGTTTTGGCTACTGCTTTGCTTAGTACTCTATTCAAAATATAAACTGCAGTTTTTATGGCTTCGCTCCAAAGTGATTCTGGTAAGGTGGAATGACTAATCATACTTCTTACCATATCCTTAAGAGTACGGTTTCGCCTCTCTGCTACACCATTTTGGCTCGGAGTCCCTGGCATGGTGTATTGAGGAACGATACCACACTCCATCAAATATTTGGCGAATGGCCCTGGACGTTGTTCTCCGGATCCGTCATATCTACCATAATATTCACCTCCACGGTCAGATCTGACGGCTTTTATTTTCTTGCTTAGTTGGTTCTCAACTTCAGCTTTGAAATTCTTGAATACATCCAATGACTGAGACTTTTCATGAATCAAATAAAGATAGCCATAACGCGAGTAATCGTCAATGAAAGTGATAAAATATTGTTGTCCATTCCATGAAGGGGTAGGAAATGGACCACAAATGTCTGTATGTATCAATTCCAAGACGTCACTGCACCTATTGGCATTCTTTTTCTTCATATTTGTTTGTTTTCCTTTAATGCACTCTATACAGACTTGAAAGTCTGAGAAATCAAGTGGATCGAGAATTCCATCTGACACAAGTCTTTGTATTCGTTGATTTGAAATATGACCCAAACGCTTGTGCCATAACATTGATGAATTCTCATTCATTAATTTTCACTTAATGCCATAATTACTTGAATGCAAGGTTTCATTTCCATTAGTGGTCTTTATGTTCAATTTATATAGTTTGTCTGTTAGACTACCTGTACCAATAATATTTGAATTTAGATAAAGACTAACCATTCCATTTTCAAATGAACAACAATATCCAAATTTGTCCAAACATGAAACAGAAATTAAATTTCGTCTAAACAACGGTACTACAAAAGTCTCTTCCAAATCCAATGTACATCCAGAGTCTAACTGTAATCTGAAAAGACCAATAGCCTTGACTGCAGCCTTGTTGCCATTTCCCACATAGATGTATCTTTCACCATCAGTTGGCATTCGACTCCTTAGGCAACCCTGCATAGTGACACTTATGTGAGTAGTTGCACCCGTATCTATCCACCAAGTGTCAGTAGGCACTACAGCTAAATTAATTTCTGAACAAACAAAGTTGAGAAGTGTACCTTTCTTTTCACGCCAAGCAGCGTATTTGGTACATGTCTTCTTCATATGACCAGCCTTCTTGCAAAAGAAACAAGTGATCTCCTTATCTTGTTTCTTTTGCTCCTTTTGCTTTGATGTCCTAGAAACTGCAGTTTGTTTTCCTTTATTGTCCATCTTTCTTTTTTTGTTGGTACCAAATCCCTGAGATGTGGAAGCCAAGTGAGCACTTTCTATCTTTTCTTGCTTCAATCTCTCTTCCTCTTGCACACATTGAGCAATAAGCTCATTCAAAGTCCATTTTTCCTTTTGTGTATTGTAACTGATTTTGAATGGACTGAATTGTGTAGGCAGAGAGATCAAGACCAAGTGCACGAGTATGTCTTCCGACAACTCTAACTTTAGTGCCTTAAGTCTCGTCACAAGATTAGACATTTCCATAATGTACTCCCTGATATTCTCTTTCCCTTTATACCGCATAGAGACAAGCTTACTAAGAATAGTGCTTGTCTCAACCTTTTTGTTTGCAGCGAATCGGTTTGCTATCTGGTCCAAGAATGCCTTGGCTTGGGTTTCCTCAGGTATTGCACCCCTTATTGCTTCTGGAATTGAGTGCTTCATAATCATTAGACTCATGCGATTGGATCGTTCCCATTTTTCCATAGTAGACCTTTGCTCAGCAGTGCTGGCACTAGTAAGATCTGATGGGCGATCCTCCCTTAATGCAAAGTCTAAATCCATACACCCGAGCACAATTATAACGTGCTCTTTCCATTTTTTGAAATTTGTGCCGTTAAGCACAGGAATGTTATTAACATTTGCAGATATAGAAGATGTTGAATTCATAATAATAAAGCTCACAATTAGTCACATAAGCATCATACATACATGAATAAATATACATCATGCAAGATACCTAGCACAAACATTAATATTCAGTCTTTGGACAAAAATATTAACTTGTAATTGGTATCCTTATACAAAATTAATACATAAATATTGACAATAAAATCAAACACAATATGTTTGTCTTTGGACTAACATATCAATGCAAGATAAACAGTATATATCACATATTTATGACTACTTTATCTATTATTATTTCAAAATAATCTTCCTTTGGGCCGATTATTTTAAATAACAATAATATGTTTACATATTATAAAATAAATAAATTATATAATACAAGTCACTTTGGCAACCGACATACACAATTCATTTATTTTAAAATATAAAACACAAATGTAATAAGAAATGGTAAATTCTCTATATTTAACATGGTATAGAGAAGAGAATACAAAAATTTATCAAAATCATGATCATTTATGGTATAAAATCATATATAAACACAAAGTTCTCATAGCTTAGTTGGTTGAGCACAAGGCTTCCAACCATGTGGTCGTGGGTTCGAGCCCCATTGGTGGCCTTATTATTTTTCCACCTTTTTTTTTTTTTTTTTTTAAACGCCATTCATGGCGTTGGGAGCCTGCAACTGCACGCCACCTAAAGTGCGCCCTTAACGGCGCTTAAGACGGCTTCTTAATGGCACCGGAGACTGCACCTTAACGGCACCGACGACTACGCCTTAACGGCACCGAGAATGGTGCCCAGAGAACACTCTGTCGGCGTTGTAGATGGCACCTCAACGGCGCTGTAGATGGCGCCTCAACGGCGCCTGGAAAAGCGCCCTAATGGCGCCAGAGTGGGTCGCCTGAACCGCACCTCAACGGCGCTGGAGACGATGCCAGAAGTGGCGCCTTAGAGCACGACCCCGGAACGGCGTCAGAGGCCACCCCTACAGCGCGCACCAACAGCCACCAGCGCGCCTAAACGACGCACCAACGAGCCTGAAGCGCCCCCTCGGAACGGCGTCGGAGACCGCACTTGCAGCGCGCATAGGCCACACCTGAAGCACGCCGCCTGAAGTGCGCCGCCTGAAGCGCCTAAACGGCGCTGCAATGACGCCATAACGGCGCCTCCGTTGGTGCCTTAACAGCGTCAGAAACGACGCCTAAAGCAGCGCCCTGAACCGCGCCGGAGACGGCGCCTTAATGGTGCTGGAGTGGTTCCTGAACTGCGCCTGAAACGCACTTGAACCACGCCTCAATGGCGCTGGCTGAAGCGCGCCCTAACGGCGTCTAAACAGGCGTCTGAGTGGCGCCTCTAAAGGCGCCTGAAGTGCGCCTCCAGGGGCGCTGCAAATTGACGCTTGAAATGGTGTCTGAATCCAATTAGAAGGAAAAACAAGCCACTGCAAATTGACGCTTGAAATGGCGTCTGAATCCAATTAAAAGGAAAAAACAAGCCAGTACAATTTTATTGCCCTTATATGCCAATTCTAAGTGATTCAACATTGTGCTCTGATACCAATTGTGAGATTTCATATTCTATTTATTCAATGATCATACAGGATCATATGTTGAATCACATGAAGAAATTATGTCATAAATACTATTAAAATTGTACCAACCTGATTCCATTTGTGTGTTTGATGAAGACGGTATGAATCTTCTAAGACTGATGGAGGGCACCACCTCTGGATTCTCTCAGGCAATGGGAGCGGGAGAGAAAGCGGTTAAGATCTTTTCAAAAGATGTGATTATACCAAAAGACACAAGCCAAAGCCCTTTTATACCCTCCTACCTTAGGGACCATACCCATTGGTTATTGGGCCTCACGGGCCTTAGGCTCATCATCTAAAGCCCGTGATGGCATTGGGTTCTACACATTACGTGGCCCATACTCAAGATTAAATCATAAATTGCATGTGAAAAGATAGATTAATCCTGGACAATGTTTAATATATTGTCGGTCCACATTTATTCTATCACGGCAAACATCCTAGAGATAGCAATGTACATGGACAAGGTGAGTAAGGATGGAGCTCTGTGGACCGCTCATCAAGCTTGATAGGTGGTGGTTGTAGGAAGAGTGTAAATAATTTCTATTTTTATTTTTGGAAATTACTTTTAATTTATTTTATTTTATTCTATTAGTTTTATATTTTTGGGAAGTGTCCTATTGAGAATTACTTTTTATTTTATTATATTTTATTTTATTTTATTAGTATTATATTTTTTGAGCTAGTGGAGTCTCATTCCTTTTATAAGTAGAATCGCCTTCTACTTTGTGTCATCTTCTAGTTACAAGTAGATTCTCATTGGGCCTTAATGGCTTATAAAAGCATATCACCTCTCTCTATACTAATATACCAATTTTTCAGAGAATTTTTCAGGGAGTATTTCCATACATCTATTTGGATGAATTTTTTCAAAACTTGAATTGTACACATCTCGCTTACAGAATGCACCCAAGACGAGATCTAACTGTTGAATCCTGAAGGTAGACCATTGGCACCCTAGTGCATCGAGTTCGTCTTCGAGGAGGCTAAATCTATTTCAAGGACAGTGTTTGTCACGCCTCAACCGATAAGTTTTTCTTTTTATTCATTTTGTTCTTTGTTTGTGTCTTTTGGGCTAGTCTTGTGTTTCCATACCCTTAAAATCCAACAGTGGTATCACACCTTTCTCAAAGGAATCGTACGTGACACTCGCATCATACGGCTCCATCCCAGAAGAAGGATCTTCCCTTTCCTTTGACCAATGGGTCCTCAAACCAACTTGTCCCCCCTTTCTATTCCTCGGTAAGCGGTTCCTCTTCATTCTTTCATTCAAGGTAGTTGTAGCTTGCTTCCAAGTCCAAGCGCTAGCAATAGAAGCTAGTCACCAGAAGCTAACTTCCAGGCGGGAAGGAGCCAAAAAACATGAACGCCCCTGCGCAAGCCTCATTTCAAACTAAAGTCAAGCAGAGAAACTTGACCTTGAGAAAGATGATGCCTGTTGCTGCTTTATTAGTAAGTAAGCTTGTTTTATATCTCCACAATAAAGGTGAAAGGTTGCTTTATTAATTATATAATATAAACTCAAACTTCACAATTAGCCATGCAAATTTAAATTATTCAGTGTTGCGAAAACTTGGTGGTTTCAAATCAACCCATGTATTAAGTCAACTAGAGTCGGGTTCTTTTGATTTTGGGATAGCTAAGAGCGTTCATAACCTGTTTTGGAGCTGGTTTTTGGCTCAAACTTGTACGTTGGGAATGCTTTGGCCCATATATATTGTAGGTTCAATGATTTCGACAAGGTGCATAAAACGATTGGGAAATGCACCTTAGGGATCTTGGTTTCTTGGAATAGAGCAGAAACAGAAGGAAGCATTGGAAATTCATTATCTGTCCAGAATTGTCAGTGTGGCACCATATTTGTGCACTGTGTCAGGTCTTTTACCTGCTGATGGAGATTTGAGTGCTGGTGAAGAGGGTGAAAAGCTTGAGATCATAAGGGATATAATTGTGAGCAATGGGCTGCTTCCCTTGTTTTGAAAGTTTGATAGACCAATAGATGGTAGAAGCTAGGATTAAAAATTTACTTCAGACTCGGGTAAATGTGGTTACCAAAAGTATATATGAAATATATCATAATATATAAAGTTCTTGCCATGAATAGAAGAAATATTGGATAAGTATATTATTTTTGCACATTACTCTTCAAATACTGAAACAAAGAGAATCTACGGCAAAAAAAAAAAAAAAAAAACAAGCAAAAAAGCCACAGAAGAGATTGATCAAATACTAGAAAATTCATAAAAACATAATTTTGATTTGGTTCAAAAGGTTGCTGCCTCACTATTCTGATAAACAACTTCTGTTTACTGGAAGAAATGTGAAGCTAGTTTTTTAAACACAACAGAGAAGGAAATGTGTTATGAGCTGTTCCATGAGCATTGATACAGGAGGAGTAAGTATTTCCATTCCCAGATGCTAATTTTATGTTGATGTAGTCCAGTGAAATGTTGGTGCAACCCACAGTTTCACTGCAGCTTAGCTTGATGGCATTATCTGTTGCAGATGTTCCCAAAAATCCAGTAAATGATACATCGCTTATTTGGACTGCAGATGTCTGCAATAGTTTGTGAAACCAATATGTTTGTCAGCACTCTGTCTGTAGTTGCCATCATATTTAATGAAAAAATCAACTAATAAGCTCATTGTTTACCAGATTCAACAAGTACTGATTACTCTTACCGTAGTCTGGCATACTGAATGGGGACAGTAATACTGGTCGATGATGATGGGATTCTCAGCATCTTCGAGCTTAATGTTATTGAATGTAATCTTCCTGGCATATCCAGACCCTCCCTAGTGAAGAAAAAGATCCACAAAATTAAATAAGAATTAAACATGCACCCTAATTTGAATCAAGCTACTTGTCTCAATGAGAACAATTATGGTTTAATTACCTGCCATGTCTTGATCCTTGCTCCATTCTGAGTTCCTTTAAAGCTGCAACTGTCCACATGTATTTCCTCCACCTGGGCACTTGCTCCACCCACGCCCAGGCTTCCAATACTACAAGAAGTATACATATTGATCTTCCCAATTCAGCCTTTTAAATATATTTTAGATTTTTTTCATATAAAATGGGGGAAGAGATAAAATTCAGAAGTAATGGAGCCTCAAGTACAGTTTGAATAAAAAATTTGGAAATGAGGGATGTTCTTCCATTTTTCCCCTTAGTAAGAATGTTAACTCTCTACAAATACTGTATGCATTTCTTTTTCAGTTCCTTCTTGGACAATGATAGGGTAGCTTGGATCATATTCCCTATTAAGCATGTTTAGAAAAGGTTAGAGCTTAATTATATGTGACACACCTTATACCATGACCGGGACCACATGCCACACCTTTGACGAAAACTTGGGAGGTTTGATCACCGAAAGCGATACAATCATCACCTACAAATCCAGTAACAGTGTTCTCGTAAATAAATAACATGCAAGGCTTAGGCGAAAAGAAGACGAGGAATGGGAGCAAAACTTTAAGAAATTATACCGGTTCCAATGGTGGAGTCAGAAACTCGAACGTTTTTTGAGTGGGAAATATCAATGCCATCAGTGTTGGGGCTTGAATCAGGAGCAGTTATGGTGAGGTGGGAGATGGTAACACCATTGCTGCCTGATACACTGATATGGTTTCTTTGGCTATTTATGAAGTTTAATCCTTGGAGTAAAAGGTTGTTGCAACTATAGAATCCCATGGCCTATGATTCACAGTAGGAGTATGTATCAATCTATAAGTAAGCTAAGAGATTAATTGAAATGATAAAATTCAGGTCTTGAATCATATGATATAATGAACACTTGTATGAGTATGTGTTGATTTCAATAATATTTCACTAACAATGTGTTGAAACTCCATAATGAAATCAGTAGTAATATATATGAAAGAACATACAATATTTTAATACATGTATGTCTACTTCTAAAAGTATGGCTACTACCATATGTAGTTCTAAATAATAAAGGTTTCAAAACTATGATATTGATTAAAAGGACCATTTGAGAGATCTCAATAAAGAAGATATTGAGATGACAAACTTCTTGAAGACATAGGAGACGTCCATGCATCTAATATATATCCCATGCAAGATTGCTAAAATAAAGGGATATGATCAAGAAATTTTTTTGATTTAATTTTGCTATTTACATACAATTTCCTTTTGAAAAATGCATGATGTATAATAAATCATGTTTGATCAAGAAAAGAGAAAAATGTATTTAGAAAAAAAAAAAATTACAATTTTTCCCCTTACGTTTTTTCCATCAAAATTTGAAGGAATCAAGGATAGCCTAAAATAAAATCAATCCTATAATTATTTAGAAAAAGCCAAATGATAAAATCAATACATGAAAAACAATTGAAGGTGTTGAGGCATTCAACTTACAGTAGGTCTCTGATATATCTTCCCCTGAACATCAAAATCAGGCATGAGAATCCAGAGTTGATGAAGAAGGAAATTAAAGAAGTTTCTAGGAAATCAGTTGGGCTAACTCACAGATGTATAAGCTTGCCACCACTCAGCACCCCGGCCATTAATTTGTCCATTTCCTTTGACAGTGAGTCCATTCACATGCCAGAAGCCAATCCAACAATTTAAGTTATTAGAACCATAGTCGTAAAGTTTCGGTGCCACGATACGGCCATATACCTGTAATCCCCCACATTATCGAAAACCTTCTGCAGTCAGTGTTCCTCAGGTAAAATTGAACTAGGAAGATGGGAGAGAACAGTAGAATAATTCAGAAATTTAACATACTTCAACATAAATTTTAGAGGGTTTGCATGGGCCGTAGAACTGCACAGGCCTCAACAAAAACGTCTTTCCTCCAGGTATGACGAGGTTGGGATATGATTTACCTGCACAAATGTCCCTCCATGCCCTCATAAAAGCCTGTGCGTTTCACATAAATTAGTCCAAAGTTCTCATTTCTGAACAAAAAAAAAAATAGTAATAATCAAGAGAAAATAGTAAAAATTATTTTATATACTTGGGAATCATCTGTAGCTCCATTTCCAACAGCTCCATAATTCATCACATTAGTCTGACCCCCCTGGAGTAAGCTAAAATCGACTGAACGGCAGGTTCCCATTGCAGCCATGCATAAGACCAAGAAAATGGTGAAAAGCTCCTGCATAAGAAAATCTCTATGTAATGTGAATACAGTAGTAATAGAACATGATCTACAGTGATAAAAGAGAGATATTCTTCTCACCATTTTATCAATCCGAGAAGGAAAGCAAGATCAGAAGCAGTTTCACAAGACAAATGATATAGCCATCATCTATTTATTTATATACAAATCGTTTTAAATTTATCTTATTGTTAAGTATTTACGTCTATTTATGAATTCCTTAAATTAATTTCATTTAGCCTATATTTGGTTCCTAAAAACATTATAAGGAAAGAAAATATTGTGAAGCAAGATTAAAAAGAAAGGAGGTACATTAAATTACCAAATAATTCATTTTCCTTGTTTGGTTCTAAAAGAAATGGAAGGAAAACAAAATCAACGCAAAACAAAAACAATATAGAATTTAATATAATACTCATCAGTCCTGAAATATTGTTTTATAAAAATGTAAGGAAAACAAAATCAATGGAAAAGAGAAACAATACAGAATTTAATACAAAACTTCGCAGCCCTAAAATATTGTTTTAGAGAAAAAAGAACAGCTAGCCATGAAAATATAAATCCAATTCAAAAACGTTATAAAATAGGTTGAATTAATCCTTTGGGCAAGCTTGGACAACTATTTTTAATATTTGGTTTGGGTTTGGGTTAAGTTTTTTTAATCCAAACTCAATTGGGATTAGGCTCTAATCAAAGTTTAAATAACCAAGTTTAATCCAAACCCAATTTATATTATTCTATATAACAACATTTATTTTATTTTTAAATTTTTAAGAAAAAATATTAAATTATAATTATATTATATATTTTTCATTTTTAAAAATATATGTAATTATTTTTACTTTTTTTATACCAATCTTGAAACTTTGTCCCATTCCTTTTATGTATTTTCTTTTTGAATTTTTAAGGAAAATATTAAAGTATAATTATATTATATGTTTTTTTTAGAAATATAGATAAAGTTACTTTATATAATTATATTATATACGTTTTCAATTCTTAGAAATATATAAAATATTATTTTTACTTTTTTGTTGTTATTTTAAATTTTGTCCCATTCATTTTATTCTCTTTTTTAACTTCTCAAAAAAAATTCAAATTATAATTATATTATACATTTTTTCATTTTTTAGAAATATATAAAAATTTCTTTTTTACTTATTTTTATTATTATCTTAAGTTTTGTCCCATTCATTTTGTTTATTTTAATTTTGAAGAAAAATATCAAATTTTATACAATATAATTTTTTATTTTTTTAGAAATACATATAAATTTATTTTTATATTTTTGTTATTATATTAAAATTTTCTCTCATTTACTATTTAAGTGTTGGTATAAATATATAGAATTTTAAAATAAAATTAGATCAAGGATTGAGTCTATTCCGACCTACCTAAGCTCAATCCAAGTGTAAAAAGATGATGTTGAATTGAGTACCTCGTGTAAGAGATAGGGTTGAATTAGACTCAGATTAATTATTTTTTAACTACAGTATGGCTCTAATTAGCCATCAATCGAACCCATCTAAGTTGTAACCCTAAACGAAAGAGAAGACCCTATAGAAATAGTGACAAAAGTAAAAGAAGAATAATAGAGTAGCCTAAATTTAACCTAATGATGGTTAATGAAATGCAATACTATCATGAGTTAGTGACAATATATTTAGAATTGAACCAATCATTGAATCAAAAAAGTTATTGATTTAGAATTCAATGGTCGAACATAGTTGAACAATTTGAATCAATGACATTATAAATATATAAATTATAAATTATTAAAATTACAAATAATAACAAAAAAAATAGAAAACAAATAAATAATTAAAAATTTTAATCATCTATATTTAATCTTATTAAATATGTAACTTTTAATTGTTAAGATGAAATAAGATTTGATTATTTTAATTTGTTATTGTTTTATTATCTCCAAAAATTTTAGCTCTTTTATTTGTATTATTCTGACATTTAAAATATTATAATATAAAATAAAAAAGCTATATTTATTTTAAAGTTTTTTAATGATGTGTATATATATAGCCTTCAAATGCCTCCATTTGTAGAGATGCAGGCATAGCTTGATGGTGTAATATATCCTCTATATGACATTTTTACCTATGCACGTTGTATAATTTTTAGGGAAAAAAAATTGTGTACTTCATGAACAAAATATAATATAAAAAAACCATAAAGTCAAATATAATTAAAATTAGTAATAAATTGATATATTTAAAAATATATATAATATTTATATAAAAGAATTAAATAAATTAAATGAATTTGAAGTAATATGAAATAATCTATTGATTTTAGGGACATTGTGTTTTAGACCTAGGGTCCAAAAATTAAGTTTTTGTCCATATAAATTCACTATTTAAGGCCAAAACCTAGAGAAAGTGTGAAAATTGAGAAGAAAAATATGAATTTTTTATCTTTGCAAAAAATACTTTTATTAACTATGAAAAAAAAAGTAGAAAAACATTAATTTAAATTTTATTTATTTTGCAAACCTCAATAAAATTTAATATAATTTAGTGATTTGGAAAAAAATACACCATTTTCCAAAAAAATAAAAATCAATTATTATTATTTAAAAATCAAACATCTTAGAAAATATATATTTTTAAAATTGTGTATATAAAAAATAACTAAAAATATGTCAAATTTATTTTTTTTAAATGATATATTTTTTTAAAAAATAGTTTTCTAAAAATAATGAATTTTCAGAATAATTATTAAAAAAAATTAAGATAAAAAAGTTTCTCAAACATTATGATAGGTCTTTTCATATTTTATATCCTCTCCATCAATTATGCAACTTTTATAGGTCAAATCTTATTTTTTTTTATTCAGTTGGGTCCAAAAGACAATTGTCCCTTGATTTTAAATCAATTTTTCATTTTTTTAATTTTTCTTTCCTTATACTATTTTTCTTTATTTTTCTTTATGTTCTTTTAAACATCTATTTATGATGTCCTTCTCTCCATATAGTTTACGGATATGTAGATACCTATGGATGATATTTATGAAGTTATAGCTATAACGTACAAAATCTTATTTTTCCATATATCATATGCTAAAATTATGTTCATGAAAAGGTTTCTTTCTTTTCAAATCTTCACTAATGAGAAAATCCAAATTTTTAAACCTATGAAAAACTCAAGCATATCAACCTTCTCCTCAAATTAATCCATTTGAAAAAATTTCCTTCCAAAGTTGTTGAACCATATAATATTCCAAATCTCAAACCTATTGAGTGTGTGTGTGTGTGTGTGTTTTTTTTTGTTTTTTTTTGGTACTTTTAAGGGATATCATTTTGATTGTATACTAAATCAATATTGGGTTATGTAAAATAAATTATAATGATTTTTAAATTTAATAATTTATAAATTATATATTTATAACAAAGTCATACCAATATTATGGATAAATGATTGAATCAATGTTTTGATAAATAACTTTATATGCAATAACTTTTCAATTTAATTTTCATCTCAAGTTTAGAAAAAGACCATTTCTTCCCTTATAATTGAAGATTCTTTTATGAGAATGAGAGGAACAATCAAATCGATCATTGAATTTCTTTTTCTATTTCTATACCATTTTTATAAGAATGAAAGGAACAATCAAACCATTAAATTTCTTTTTATAATCTTAATACATTCAAATCTTGTTCCTTCATATGGAATGCGTAGAATATCATCATCTATTTACCAAAAATTTAAAATTTAAAATTTAAAAAAAAATTATTCCCAAAGCCGCTGACCAATTCCAAATCCCTTCCATGTTAGGACAAGCTAATAAATAACACCTTCAAATTATTCAGTAAGTTACATGTCATTTTCAAATGTGAAAGTATATGTTTACAAATATTTATTCTAAAATAGTTCTATGATTTGTGGAATATGCATGAAATGAGGAAAGTGATGGAAAGATATTTTGAAGGTTAAGAGCAATTTTTTTTCTTTTAAAATTTCTTTGAGATAATTAAGGATCAAATTTGAATTGCAATAGGAAAGTGTGAAATAAGGAAAGTAAGTTTTATGGAAGAGGAATTTCGAATTGTAAGAGTTAAAGTTTTCTTTTGTAAAATTATTCTAAGAATTTTAAAATATGTTGCTTAAATTTATTTTATGAAAATCTTTTGAAGAATTAAATATTTTCTTATGGTATAAGTTGCTTTCAAATTTTCAAAATTTGCATCAATGATAAATTGAAGTTTCTGGTTTGAAGGATAAATATTTTGAAAATTTTCATAAGAGAACATTTATTATTAAAAAAAAGTTTAAATAAACTTCGTAATTTGATGGAAATAAATATTTTTTGAATCTTTTTTAAGATAAAATATTTATTTAATTGAAATCAAAGAAGAATTTTATGAAAATAAATTTTAAAATTTGACATGAGAGATTCTTATCAAATTAACTTGTGGATAAAATACTTTCATAGAAATTTTAAATTTTTCAATATGTCATTCTCCTATTACACTGGCTTCCAATTATAAAATAATATTTTTTTAAATTCTCATAAAAGATAATTTATTCATTAAGGTAATTATTAAAGTTATAAAGCTCTTAATCAAATTAAAAGATCAAATGGAAAGGGCCTTAAACAAACCACAACCTTCAAGATCAAACTCATCTTAATTTGGGTCATCACCAAATTAACTATGGGTTGGTTCAAGGAATCAAGAGATGTGGACCTTATCAAAGAATATGAATTTTCTTAAGAATAAGATTGTATCTCAAAGACTACTAGTTTGAAAATTAGTTGAACTTTAAAACCCATGAGGTATATAGACTCTCCTATGAACTTAAGTGACTTTGACCCAACTTGGGCTTAAGTCACTTGATCTAGCCCACTACGTTCTATTAATTAATTAACCATAATGGGATTCAATTAATTTGATTAGCTTAATCTAAATATCAAAATTAATTAATCATAAAATATTGTACAATCTTGTGTTTTCATCAAAAAGCCCTTATGCACATAAATGATTAATTTTCCATAAATTCTCAAAACCTTTGTGTGAATAAAGAATATGAGCTCGAGAAGAGACCACGAAGACCCATGGAAAATACTAGCTCTCTCATAATTCAATTATGAACTTGGCTCAACATTTCACAAAAGAGTAAACTACACTCTCCAATATCCTATGTCATTACATCGAAATAAAAATTGATTAAATCTAATTTAATCAATTTTTTGGCTTGTAACCAATTATCCACTACATGAAAACTCCTATGAACTAACGTTTGTAATCTAATGAAGTAAAAGCTATCAACCTCTCAATATTATCTTTATCATTATTGATTCTCAAATCCTTCTATTTTGTGATCAACTAATATACTCTAATCCATGTCAAATTCCACTTAAGAAATTAATACGATGTCATAGATTTCATGATCGCATCCTTACAATCACCCAAGGGGATACGGTGTCTCAATCTCATAAAATATCATGGTACATCTATTGAGAATACTCATTTCCACCAGCCTTCATCAATAGTAACTAAATCAATAGGGAATATATGACCACCATAAGGTCTCACCTATAGATCAAAGTCTTCAGTTGATTTCAACATAATCTTAATATCCTCTCAAGGTTAAGGGTTCATGCAGCATAGCAGCTTTATGAATGATTCTCCATAAGTCCTATTCAATGTGTAATAATATATACAAGTGCATTCATCATAGGAATTCATCCTAATGACCAAGACTAATCATCCCTCCAATTAGGAGGTAGTGTACTACGGCCTTATATGGACTGCCTTATTCCATGAACCAATTGTGAACAACTAGTCAATATTGCAATAAGCCCATGATTTGGATCTTTTGTACAACTTCCAATGCACCTAAGTCACATACAATGCAAGTGATGCAAACTTAAATGTTCAACATAACATCAATGCAAACAAGAATGGTAAAGTGGAAAATCCAGTCTAACTTTATTGCATCGTGTTTTACTTTTAAGGGCTTTATCCCAACAATTCTCATCAGTCAATATCAATTCAATCCAACAACAGAGCCTTGGACAAATGTCAAGCATATAGTCAAGTATCTTTGGAGAACAAAAGATTATATGTTTGAGTGTCTTTGCAATATGGATTCAGACTTTCATTCTGATAAGGACCGTATCATATCTACTTCTAGGTATGTGTACATTTAAGTGACATTTGTTACTACTTCCAAAGTAACAAAGGAAGTCGTTTGGTTAAAAAGTTCTTCATATGACTTGTATGAACTCTTAACCTTGAGAGAATATTGGGGTAGTGTTGAGGTCTTCAATGGTTTTGACTTACGAATAAGAACCTAAAGTGGTCATATAATTCCCTATATATTGGGTCACTATTAATTAAGGGTAAAAGATATTCTCAATAAAAGCATCATGATATCTTATTAAATTAAGATAATGTGTCCCCTTATATGATCTTAAAGACTTGTGATCATAAAATGTGTGGCACCATAATAATTCCTTAAATGAGATTTGACAGTTCTTTATGGATTTGAGTATATTAGTTTATCACAAAATAGGAGGATTTGAGACTCAACAATGTTAAAGATAATTTTAAGAGGTTGATAGTTTTCATCTCATTAGATTACATATGTCAATTCATAGGAAGTTTGTATATAGTGGATAATTGGTCACAGATCAAAGAAATAATTAAATTAGATTTAATCAATTTTTATCTCGGTGTAATAACATAAGATACTAAATAGTGTAGTTTACTTCTGAGTGAAATATTGAGTCAAATTCAAAATTGAATTTTGAGAAAGTCAACATTTTCCTATGGATCATAATAGTCGTTGTTCGAGCTCATATTCTTTGTTAGCATGCATAAAGGTTATGAGAATTTTTGGAGAATTAATTATTTATGTGCATAAGGGTATTTTGGTAAAAGTGCAAGGTTGCTCAGGATTTTATGATTAATTAATTTTGATATTTAGATTGGATTAATAAATTACCTAGTCTCATTATAGCTAACTAATTAATTAGAACTCAATTAGTTAGATTAAGCAACTTAAGCCCAAATTATGTCAAAATCACTTAAGCCCACAAAAAAATCTGTATAAACCCCATAGATTTTAAAGTTAAAAGTCTAATTTTCAAACTAGTAGTCTTCCAGATACCTAGCCTCATTTTCTCTTTTCTTTCAAGGTATGTAGTCACTTTACACAAGTGCACCATAGGTATGATTCCTAACACACCCAATTGAGCCAAAGTTTTTATTTTTATCATGCTTCCATTACTCTTTGGAGCCAATAGGATATTAAATCCTAATAGTAACACTATCAAAACTATATGTAGTGATCCTAACCAAGAAAAACTGAGAGGATTTCCATGACTTGCAGTATCAAGATTATCGTACTCAAGGAATGACACACTTGACTAGTTGTGTCTATCATAAAATGATTTCACTATTGCGGTTAAAAAAATGACAAGTAATCACCAAACATGTAGGGAAGTTCACCAAAAAATCTCAAAACATGTGCTTCATTTGAAACTCCTACCAATCATCATTGCTAAGCCACAAATTTTAAAAACTTTAAACCACATCTTTAGTTAAAAATAAAAAATAAAAAATAGAGAGAAGAAGGTTGCTTTCTGGAGGGGAAAAAAAAAGTTAAAGGTTATACTATAGAGGATAAAAATAAGGTCACCTTGAATACTCTACCTAAAGAACCCTAGATTTGTTTCCTTACATATGCACTAAAAAAAAACAAAAACAAAAAACAAAAAACAATGACCTAACTATGATAGGGACTATTATTTCTTAAAAAGTTGCAATTTAGGAAGGGACAAAGGGCATATCACTAAAAAAAATAGCCTAACCTGAAAGTCAACATCTCTCCATAAACGAGTCCAAAATGAAAAAAAAAATTGAATGACACTTGTTAAGGTTAGGATCATGTCGCTAACGCCTATAGCACAATTACATTAAAGTGGCACCTATATAAATATATGAAAATATTGTTTCCTTTGAATAGATTTGTTAATTTAACATAGTTGTTATGGACACACAACAACACATTGTGTAACAAAAAATTTACAATAAATAAATTACCTTCTAGAACATTACCAAAATAAAATACACATCTAAAGCTACTTTTATAAAATTATTTGAAAAATGAATAAAAGAAAATGTAAAAGTAGAAAACACCTAGAAGGAAGTAAATTGGGTGTATGAAATTTTTTGTTCCCAAAATAAATACAAAGATGAGACAATATACAACATTGATTAAACGACATAAATGTAAAGGAAGATAAGAATAAAGATATTGCCAACAAAGTTTTATCATAACTACTCCATTAGTCAAGGGATCCTTTAATCAAATAATCTTGCAATCATACACTTAACCTTCAAGTATCAATCAATCTTTAAAATGCTCAAATGCTTCACACTCTTAGCAAACTCATAAGAGATAGAAATTGATTATAAGAAGGAAAGCACTAAAATAGTGGATTTCATGTATTTTAAGGCTCTATTATAAGGGCATTGTAATGAGAATTGTGCAAATGTAATTGTGGAGTGAAAAGAAAGGTCTTAAGTACTTAGAGATTAAGATAAAAATTCGCAAGTATTGTAGCTCATAAATGAAAAAATTGTATAATCTTTAAAGCCAATAGATAATAATTTTTTCATACATTTCATGGATACAAATTATATATGTCATAATTGATTAAATTTTTCCTTTAATTATATTGTATGGAAATCATCTTGATAATAGATATTATCAATAATGAGATATGATTTATAATTTCCTTATAATCTTAAAATATGTTCACAGCTTGTAAGCTTGTCATAATCAATAACCTTATTAAAAGTTGTCATGAGTTGTACTACGATATGTAATTGAGTGATCAATCTCAATCACTACAATGAATACTCTAAGCAAACTCCATGGGCGACCATAAAGTAATAATCATATAATTGGACCATTGGAAGACAACTCTTGGATCTCTTATTATCCTGTTAAGACTTGTTCTAAGAAATATTACATAAAGTCCTTTGACTTAATAATGTCAGTAAGTTTTGTATTTGAATTTATATAACTTTAATATTGTCAACCGTTGATGCCTAGTAATAGACTATATAAGGACATGTTGGACTTTATAAATGATATATGAAAACTAGGGGATATTTGATAAAGGATCCATTACTCCTATAGTAGGAGAAGGTTTAAGATTGTGTCACGTATAAATTGGATTGAAATACTAATCAATCAATTTAGAATGATTTTCTTACAAAGTGATGTGTTTATATAATATATTGTATATTATGCATTTCTAAATCGTTTCTTAAAAATGTCTAATTATAAAAGGTGATACACCTTGAAAGTCAAGTACAAACAATCATCTTGGTCCAATCCAATAAACTTGTAAGGAATATTAGTTAATAGAAGGAGTAATATTTAAGAAGGGAACTCACTTATATATCTCTTATTCTTTGGGTGAAATTGCAATTTGTTTTTAATATAATTACTATTTATAAGTTTATTTGGAACAAACTTACTAGAGATGTAGAGATCTCACAAAGGTCCCAAGTCATATGCCCTCACCTTAGCTTATTGAGAAAAAACAATTGACTTTGAAATATGAAGAGTTTATAACATACAAATGAGTTTATCAATCATAGGCATTTACTTTAAAAGTTAAAATATTGTAATATACAATGAATTGTAAAGTTACAAAAAATTATAAGTTTATAATGAATTAATTAAGACAAAAGTTAATAAAGTATCATAATTTACTGTTATATATGGCTATAAATAGATGAAAGTGCATCATGCTTTTAAGTTTTAATTGTTGCAAGATAGTCTCCCAATCTCTTTCTCTGCCTCAGTGAAAATTCTTATTCTCTAGTACAAGGCTAGAATGGCATGTATGTTAGTTTATGGAGGATTTTGCACTTATGAAACCAAAGTGAGGTAAAACAAATAATTTACTTCTTATTTATGAATTCATGCCTCTAATGTGAAGATCATTGGGTAAATGTTATTTTCATTATCAATGAATTTTTTTTCTTTTTGAGTTTTTCTAACATTAAATGCAATAACTAGTGAATTTATATGGTCTTGGTCAAAAATAGGTGTTAGAAATAAGTTTGTGAAGAACTAGCAAGTCAACTTGAATAGGCATCTAAAGCATTTAGAGTAACCTCGGAGCTCCTAGTCACTTAATCGGTTAACCACCCATTAACTATTTGAAGGCATGCAGTTTGTAAATGTCTCTCTAGAATAGAAAATCAATCATTCTATGGAAGAGGCTAGGCAAATTTATCAAACTATTTCACTAAGCAACTTCTTTTTTACCTTATTTTAACTGAAATTTTTCAAATTAGGTTTATGTTAGTCAAGCTTAAGGAAAACTAAAATAGATTTATTCCCTAATAAAACAATGTTATTGTAATTGTCAATTTGACATTTTTGCTCCAACAATCACTAATTTGAAAATAATTCACCTCCAATGAGACTTATATTATGTTTGACAGTGATTCTAAAAAGCGTTTCTACCATTTTTTTTAATACTTGAAATTTTTTATTTTTCAAGTATTAGAAATATTAAAAACACTTCATAAAATCACTACCTAACGCACTCTTAAATCTCGTTTGAAAAATGATTTTGAGAGGGTTGGAAAGACTTCCTAAAATGCTTCCTTATAAAAATTATAGATATAATTGATTCAAAGATAATCACTTAGTAAGTGATTTTTAAAATATATATATATATATATATAGATATATTATTATATAAAACACTACTAAAGGACCTTTTTTATTTTTATCCCTGTTAGAATATAACCACAAGGCTCACTCTTCTCTCTAGCTTAGCATTCTCACGTGGTCCACAAGCCTCACCAACAAATTCTACAACAACAAGAATATTCTTTGTTTTCTATTATTCCTTATATCCCTTGTCTTCCTCTTAGAATTTTTAAGGTGTACAAAGTGTCCATTTTATATTGATGTTTTTATGATGATTTTTCTATATATGTATGCTATGCTCTACCTCCATGGTAGGGTGGTTTTCCTAATCAATAGAATTTTATGGTTTTCTCAACTATTAGAAGCCTTGTTAATAAAAGCATTACATACTAAAAATGCTCTAACTAGAATCACTCCTAAATAGGTTCTAATTTATTTTATGATCAAGTTAATGACTCTATAGTTAAAGCCGTATATAAGTATATTTCAAGCTTGAATTGAGCTAAAGATGTATGCAAAGGATGCTTGAAAGCAATTGGGAGTGATCAAGCAAAGTTTGACACAAAAGCAAGTAGAACAAGATACTCGAACATCCAATGGCAAGTGCTCAAAATCCCTTGGACACTTGTGCATTACCTTGGAAGGCACTCAAGTGCCCAACACAATCTTTCTCCAAAATTTATTTTGAAAATTATGGAAAAATATCATATTTTCTTAAAAAATTAAAAATAATAATAATAATAACTAATCTAACATGACTAAAAAAATTTAGGGTTTTGGAATTAAAAAAAAAAATCTTTTAAAAGAGCTTTAGAAAAATAGAAGATTTATTGTTACTTTATCCTTCTTATGAAACTCTCAAAAAAAGTTTTCAATTGAGAACTTAAAAGTCTTTTTCAAGTAGGAAAAAAGATTTGAGTTGTTTAACTCTTGATACAATGTTGAGATTATCCCTAAGGAGTATCGAAGCGTGTTGTGTTGCAGAAGTAAAGAAGTGTGTGAATTAACGAGTAAATATCTCATGAGAATAGGTAGTCTTCGGATTAGGTAAATTTGTGCATAATCCTTCTTTCATATTTAGTAGATTGATTTTATGTTCCATAGACCCATGTTTTTAAATCTGCAAAGGTTTGAATTGAAATTATGTAGGTAGTTTCAACATGTATCTACTATCTATTATATGGTTGATT
Organism: Vitis vinifera; assembly: GCF_030704535.1. Lineage (NCBI taxonomy): Eukaryota > Viridiplantae > Streptophyta > Magnoliopsida > Vitales > Vitaceae > Vitis > Vitis vinifera. Next base: position 6,542,408 of record NC_081813.1, read on the forward strand.
ATTCATAATCCATATTTTTTTTATATTCCTAGACACATTGGACAAGTTAATTTAATTAATTAATAATTATGGTTTCAAAAAATTAAGTCTCAAATCATTAATTTGGACTATTTACTTAGTTCCCAATTCCCTCTTGGTGCTTTTTGTCACACTCACAAAAAAAAATTGGTTTTTCACTTGAAAAACTCATAGATAAATAGAGTAAAATTCCCTAAAATTGTCCTTTCAACAAAGTTTAGTTTAAGATGATTAATTCAAATGCAAAACCCAAGGGTCAAGCATATGCAATCATCTCCAAGTAAGTGCACATATACAAGTCACATAAGTAAGAGACCTAAAAATCTTATCAAAACAAAGAGAAAGGTTAAATACATTGTCTAATGTCTCTACACACCCACTTGTTTTCTTTCTTAAGATCACATGCACTCACCTATCACCCTAACCTTAGACTTAAATTTTCATAGCACCACACCCATGTTATATCATTCATAATAAGGATTATTATCTATAAATATTATGGGTGCGTTTGATGTGCAATAATAAGAATCTAAGTTAGACGAAAATGGAAGTCAATCGTAACAAACTACTATCCATATACATAATGGGAAAATAAATGACAAATGATAATTTCTAATGTTACTTTCCAAATTAAAATGGCTGCCCACATGCCATACTTCTAGCAAGGAAGCCTTGGATAGTATGAAATTGGTTGATCACATACTATACTTTTTGCAGGAAAAGGCTACATATTACAATGTTTTAAAGACCCAATTATGGTATGACCCTAAGCTTTAAACCAAGTCGTTTACCTAGAAAAAATGTTTTGTTGAAAATACATTTATGATGTTATTTAAACCACCCACATCAATTTTGTTCAACTACTGGCAAGACTCCAAGGGCATATGTACTCGAGATCAAGTGTAATGGCGAGCAGGTACCGTGAGAAGTGTCATACAACCACAGATGAAAATTTCTCTATATATCACATATCAAAGGCTATGAAAACGATATTAGGTTTCAGTTAAACTTATCATTGGGGCAAGTTTACCCCTTATTAAATATATTACACCAAATATATATATTCAAAGTCATCGTATAAATAAAATATTAAAAGAATATTCTAAAGAACAAATTAATTATAATTATTTTATAATTAAATACAAAAATTTCTTTTAATTGATTATCAAAAATATAAAAATTATCATGATAATTTTCTTTATAGTGTTTTTAATATCATTAATAAATTAATTAAATATTAAAAAAATTATACATATATCATAATTTATTTTATATCATTTAATACAATTAAATTAAATGGATCATAATTTAATATTAAATATGTTTTAAAATTAGACATTATAATCTAATATCACAATATTATTATGAAATAATATTTAATGTAATTTAATAATAAATATACATATTTTTTTATCGATGCATACGATATTATTATCAAATATGATAAACCATATTATACATATCAAATCTTTTAATAAAAAAACTTGAAAATATCTATTATACTTCTAATTACATTTTTATAAAGCTTTTTTTATATTTTTATGAATTTTGATCAATTTTAGATGTATCGATAATTTTTTTTCAAAATATTTACCAATATATCTCATATATCCGTAAAATTGAAGTACCGATATATCTGTGATTATCAGTAAAATTTGATGTGCAATAATAGGAATCTAAGTTAGATGAAAATGTAAGTCAATCGTAACAAACTACTATCCATATACATAATAGGAAAATAAATGACGAATGATAATTTCGAATGTTACTTTCCAAATTAAAATGGCTGCCCACATGTCATACTTCTAGCAGGAAAGCCTTGGATAGTATGAAATTGGTTGATCACATACTATACTTTTTGCAGGAAAAGGCGACATATTACAATGCTTTAAAGACCCAATTATGGTATGACCCTAAGCTTTAAACCAAGTCGTTTACATAGAAAAAATATTTTGTTGGAAATACATTTGCGATGTTATTTAAACCACCCACATCAATTTTGTTCAGCTACTTGCAAGACTCCAAGGGCATACAACCACAGATGAAAATTTCTCAATATATCACGTATCAAAGGCTATGAAAACAATATTAGGTTTCAGTTAAACTTATCATTGGGGCAAGTTTACCCCTTATTAGGTTTCAATTAAACTTATCATAGCTTGATGGTGTAATATACCCTCTGTATGACATTTTTACCTATGCACGTTGTATAATTTTTTAGGAAAAAAAAATTTTGTATTTCATGAACAAAATATAATTAAAAAAAAAACCATAAAGTCAAATATAATTAAAATTAGTAATAAATTGATATATTTAAAAAATATATAATATTTATATAAAAGAATTAAATAAATTAAATGAATTTGAAGTAATATGAAAATAATCTATTGATTTTAGGGACATTGTCTTTGGGACCTAGTTGGGCTCAAAAGTTAAGTTTTGGTCCATATAAATTCACTATTTAGGCCCAAGACCTAGAGAAAGTGTGAAAATTGAGAAGAATAATATGAATTTTTTATCTTTTCAAAAAAAACTTTTATTAACTATGAAAAAAAAAGTAGAAAAACATTAATTTAAATTTTATTTATTTTGCAAACCTCAATAAAATTTAATACAATTTAGTGATTTGGAAAAAAATACACCCTTTTCCAAAAAAAAATAAAAATAAATTATTATTATTTAAAAATCAAACATCTTGGAAAATATATATTTTTAAAATTGTGTATATAAAAAATAACTAAAAATATGTCAAATTTATTTTTTTTAAATGATATATTTTTTTAAAAATTAGTTTTCTAAAAATAATGAATTTTCAAAATAATTATTAAAAATAAAAAATTAAGATCAAAAAGTTTCTCAAACATTATGATAGAAAATAGTTTTGAAAAGTATATTGGTATTTTCATATTTTATATCCTTCCCATCAATTATACAACTTTTATAGGTCAAATCTTAATTTTTTGATTCAATTGGGTCCAAAAGACAATTGTCCCTTGATTTTAAATCTATTTTTCATTTTTTTTAATTTTTCTTTCCTTATACTATTTTTCTTTATTTTCTTTTCCTTGCCTTTTCCCTCAAACTTTCTAAGAACTGAACATAGCCTAATCCTTTCCCTTCCTTTCCTCTCATATATTCTTTCACATTAGTTTTTAAGAAAAGTACCCTTAATAGCCTAGGGATATGCTTTCTATCTCTTAAAATTCTTTATGAAGTGATCTCTTTTAAACATCTATTTATGATGTCCTTCTCTCCATATAGTTTATGGATATGTAGATACCTATCGATGATATTTATGAAGTTATGGCTATAACGTACGAAATCTTATTTTTCCATATATCATATGCTAAAATTATGTTCATGAAAAGGTTTCTTTCTTTTCAAATCTTCACTAATAAGAAAATCCAAATTTTTAAACCTATGAAAAACTCAAGCATTTCAACCTTCTCCTCAAATTAATCCATTTGAAAAAATTTCCTTCCAAAGTTGTTGAACCATATAATATTCCAAATCTGAAACCTATTTCCATGACCACTTAAAAGGCACCTTCAACTTATTCAGTAAGCTACATATCATTTTTAAACGTAAGAGGATATGAAAATTTCTCTATATATCACATATCAAAGCTATGAAAACGATATTAGGTTTCAATTAAACTTATCATTGGTGCAAATTTACCCCTTATTAAATATATTGCACCAAATATATATATTCAAAGTTATCGTATAAATAAAATATTAAAAGAATATTCTAAAGAACAAATTAATTATAATTATTTTATAATTAAATACAAATATTTCTTTTAATTGATTATCAAAAATATAAAAATTATCATGATAATTTTCTTTATAATGTTTTTAATATCATTAATAAATTAATTAAATATTAAAAAATTATACATATATCATAATTTATTTTACATCATTTAATACAATTAAATTAAATATATCATAATTTAACATTAAATATATTTTAAAATTAGACATTATAATCTAATATCACAATATTATTACAAAATAATATTTAATTTAATTTAATAATAAATATACATATTTTTTAAATCAATGCATACTATATTATTATCAAATATGATAAATCATATTATATATATCAAATCTTTTGATAAAACAATTTTAAAATATCTATTATACTTCTAATTACATTTTTATAAAACTTTTTTTATATTTTTATGAATTTTGATCAATTTTAGATGTATCGATAATTTTTTTTCAAAATATTTACTAATATATCTTATATATCCATAAAATTGAAATACCGATATATCTCTGATTATCAATATTTTTATCCTTGCATACAACTAAAATGACCAAGCAAAAATAGGGGAAAAATAAAATAATGTAGAATACTACTAAAATTTAACTCCCAAAATGTCTACCGAAATAATAACCAGGTATTATAACATCATATAATCATATAGATGATTCAACTAGGCCTAGTTTTCAAGCTCTCTAACGCCTCATCCAGTTCTTGGAAAATCAAGAGTCCTAAGCAAAAGGAGGATCCCTGTTATGCTCTCACTGTGGACTTCAATATTCTACATAGAAACACTGGCATAAATTAAATCAATACTAAGTGCCTCTTAAGAACTTCCCAAAGCTCATGTGAATGGCTTCCATTCCATGCCAGCAAAGAACTCCCATCATGATGGCACTGCACATTTTTAAAAGAGAATGTGTAAGACTCTGCTCTGTTACATAATCAACAAGGAAATCAATCATGAAGAACAAAACAAGATGTGGGTACATGCATCAATATCACTCATCTGACACAAGGTAAATAGAAATTTAAAAAAGAGGCTTCTTTCATTAATTTCAAGCATCTTTGTTTTGCCCAAAACCAAGACTATCACCAATACTGCATTGAAAATACCAATCTGACTCTATAGAATCAAGTTTCACTTTGAATCGTGTATTAGCTCCAGCTCCCCAGCTTCCTAAGGAGACGACAGAATTTTATATTCAATGGGATGGCTGGGTAATACAATTTTCCTCTATAAAATGTAAGATTTAACAGAAACTCCACTGATTATTATGTGTGTTATGTAATATGTTTATATGGTATATAGTTACAACAAATAAGTCAACCAGAGGGTAATCTCAATTATAGTTTCAAGGTTTCATCAGTATGGCATGCCAAATCAAATCAAATTTCTTAACAAGAAACTCAAATTAAAAGGGGAAAAAAAAAAAAGAGGTAGAAGCAAAGCATGGCATATGGAAGGGACCAAATCTGACTCTAAAAAGAGTTTAAAAAGTCTGTTTTGCAAATATAAATATATATATATATATATATTAGGCCTAGAATTTGCAAATCAAGACCCTTGATCTCAAACTTCCTGCTGGATTATACCACAGTTGAATGAAAAATTTTGGCCACATGCAAGGGATTCTTCGTTTCTTAGGTCTAAGAATGAGTTTTCCACCACTTTATTTTTGCTAATTAGACATTATTTTGTACTCATTTTGCTGAATCTTTTCGGTAGGGGTTTATCCCCTAGATGATGCAACAAGAACAGGAAGGAGCCATACTGTATGTTGAAGTATCAATTTGCTCAGGAAGTTCCTTTATATCCACCTCAAACCTCTCCTGAACCTGAAACCAAGGTTGTAAATCTCGGATTAAGACAAGCAGACCAACAAGATAAAATATAACCAAGAAACTGTACCCCCACCAAAATAAAGATGGCTTGCAAACCTGATTAAGAACATCAGAGTCGGATGCAGATGAGACAAATGTTATTGCAAGCCCTTTGGTTCCAAACCTACCAGCCCTACCAACCTGTCAAGAATTGAAAGCCCAGAGGAGAAAAAAAGTTTAAGATGGGGTCAATTGCAATCCAGTGACAAAAATATGATGGAAATGCATCTCTACAAACATAACATACCCTGTGAAGGTAGGTGTCAGCAGAGTCCGGCATGTCATAGTTTATAACAATGTTAACTCGCTCAATATCAATTCCTCTGCCAACTAAATCTGTTGCCACAAGGATTCTTTTGTGCCCCTCCTTGAAATTCTTGTAGCGTGTTAACCTGAAAAAGACATACCAACTGAAACCATAACCAACAAAATCTTCTTTTGACGCAATAGAGTAGAAAAGGTAAAACAATAACGTTATAAACTATCAAACCACACCATTTTTTGGTAGGGAAAATAATTTAACTCTTATAGCTGTTAAACCTGGAAAAGGCATACCAAACCTAAACCATAACCAACAAAATCATCTTTGACCCAATACAGCAGAAAAAGGAAAAATAACAATATTATAAAACTACAAAACCATGCCATCATCTTCTGGACAAGAAAATATGCAAATTATAACCCTAGTACACAAGAGAACGCGATAAGGCCAAGAGAGTGTGATGTAAAGAGGAGAGGAATTAACATCATCCACACCTGCCCTTGAGCCACTGGCTGATGGAACATAAATGGTTGACAGACTTTCTTTCTTTTGCTATACAACTCTGACTTAAAAGAAATCTCACTCCACTAAACGATTAATGGTTAAAAAGAGTCACCCAAGCAAAGTATTTCCATATTCTTCTACAAGCTACCTGATATCTTCCCCATTTGACAGAGCCTGAAAGAATTATTTTAGTGAAAATCTTCCGCCTGAACAAGTTCCATTATGTCAAGTTCACCCTATCCCTAGCCATCTTCACTCTGCATCTAATCGAAAAAGGATTAAACCACTTCCAATTCCTAATCACTGAAGTTACTGGCAAACCTAATCTACCAGAGGGCCATATTTCAGACCAGCATCATTATCCTGCCAATATGGCCTATTTGTTTCTGGCTATTCTATAAACACAGGGAAGATTATCCTCATCAGGTTCTCAGCATACCACACATCATGCAAAACTTTACCTTCTGCCTGCCTCTCGCTAAATGGTTATAAGGCTCAAGGAAGAGTAAAAGGAGAGGAAAGAAAATGAGAAGGAAAAAAAAAATCCCATCCATTTGTTCTAGAAAAATCATGCACGTCAAGAAAATCAAAACCAATGAAACAATTTAATAATAAAAAATTAAAAAAAAAAAAAAAAAAACAGCAGCAGGTAATGGGGGAATAAATTAAAGAGGAGAATTTTTTATAATCCACAAATATCCATAACATCAACTAAATTCTCTACCAAATCTACAATCTAATGGTAAACTCATTGTAGTTCTTTCCCAGCCCATTTTTTTATAATCCACAAATATCAGTGCCATTAACAAAATTTTCTACCAATCGACAACCTAATGGTAAACTAGCACCCACTGTAGCTCTTTCCCAGCCTGCCTTTTGATATAGGTATAAGACATGCTTCACAGTGGCTGTCACCACGATTATATTTTACTTGAGAAAATGTGCCCCCCTTTTTTTTGGCAGGTAAATTAAAATAACATATAAAAAGGTCTGGGAAAATGGGGCAACAAAGTACATACAAAGTATACAAGTAACACCAAGGGGCAAGCATAAAAGAAGAAAGAAGAGCAAATAACAACCACCCTGATAAAAAACCCTAACTGACATCCCCACAAAGCTATTTTTTTATTTTTTTATTTATTCATCAAAAAATAGCTTTGTGGGGATGTCAGTTAGGGTTTTTTGTCAGGGTGGTTGTTATTTGCTCTTCTCTCTTCTTTTATGCTTGCCCCTTGGTGTTACTTGTATACTTTGTATGTACTTTGTTGCCCCATCAAGCTGGCAATCTTCAATAGCTTTGTGGGGACATCCCCACAAAGCTATTGAAGATTGCCAGCTTGCTGAAAGGCCGTTAGAAGAATGCTCCTCCCCCTCTGAACCGCAACTGGCCTCCAACATCTTAAGAGTGTTCCATCTCCTTAACCCTGACCACACCTCCCTTACACATTGAACCATTCACAGCATTCCCTAAAAAGTCCAACACATTGTCATTTTGAAGCATCATCCTAAGTGGCCCAATTCCAGGTCCCAAAGGAAAGCCCTTCCTTTGACTAAGACTCAATCTCCCAACCAATGTCGTCTCCCTAGCATTGTTTCACTGGACCACTGCCATCAACAAGCAATCCATTTGAAGAAATAGAAGGGGATGAAGGGAAAGAAGACCTACCTTTTTTTATTCAGAAATAAGAAGACCTACCTTCAAAACCGTCACTTCTCATCCACTCTTAAAACCCACCCTGCCGGAGCCTGAGACAACACCTTCAAAAGGGGTTCAATGAAGGTCTTCTCAGACCTGAAAATCTCTCCATCAAAACAAGAACTTGAAGAACCTCTTTGGCGTTTAACCCCATAGCCTCTTTGAAGGGTTGGAAAGAAAGTCCTTTGGGGCCATCTCGCTAAAGAGTTAGAAATTGAAACCTTCGGACAGACCACAAAGGGTGTGTCCCAAACTTTCCAAGCCCACTGAAGCTTCCTGCTGCTTTATGCCAAACCAAAAGAGACTTGCAAGAGCTCCCACCACCCTAATCCTTGTCTCTAGAAGATTTGAGGCCCAACAACCCACCAAAAGACCCAAAATGGTCAACAACCAAGTTATTGTCGTTCTCCAAAAGGTCTTTGCCATTGCATGAGCAAAGAAGCTTGGCTTTAGCCCAACGTCTGCAATTCTTTACTAATACATTTCTCATCTTCTAACTCCACTCTCCTAACCGCATGAGCACTTACCACACATTCATCCATGACATATGGGTCTCTAGAACACCCCTTAGAGACCACCAACATCAACCATCGCAGATGTTCCCACCGTAGTTGGACGGCAAGGACAACTTCCCTATCCACAACAAGCACCTAGCCAAGCACCTTCCTCCCACTAGATTTGATGAGGATTCTAGCCCATCTCAAGTGACACCTTTCCACTTTCTCCTCATCCACTACCATGAAGCCACCACAAGCATCCTAAAGCCTCTCAAAGAACTTTGTTCCCCACAGATGAACTAGTAACCCTAACACCATCACCCAAACTTCACCATCATGAACCCCTTCCCTAAAGCAACGAGCATCAAGCCTCCACCAATCCAATTGCAAACTTCTTCCCTTATACAGACTGCTCCCCATAGGCCATACCCTTTCAGGTTCAAAAACATTACCAAACTCAAAGATTATGAGAGATCCACCCAACAAAGATTGTTGTAAATCACCTTTCAATCTCCAAGAATGCCTAGAACAAAATTTCAAGGAGCCCATAATTGGCCATTGACCTCCGAAATCATCCTATCTCCCACTAAGCATTTCTTGAGGGACTCCAAATTTCTCAAAACCTCCTCCATTTTGTTCTCAATCCAAACTGCCTCACCCACGTCCCTCTTGCCTCTGTTCAACACTTGTACAAGGGAAACACACTTTGAAGGGGCTCCCCGTCCCTCATCCTCCAAACGTCAAACGGTATCCTTGGAGATTCAAAAGGCTAAAGCACAAGGATAACCCTGATGCTCCCTAATTTGGAGGCAAGGGTCTGCCTTGCCCTTGGGAATTCCCTATCTTCCAGGAAGACCAAGGAGAACCTTTTCTCCTTTGTAGACAACTAAACAAATCAAGAATTGTTGGTTTTTTTTTTTTTTAAATGTAAGAAAAGATCTATTAAAAAGAGGCATCAAAAAAGTGACTCAAGGTTATATAATACCTATACACCCACTGCCAAACTGGCCACAAAAGTACAAATAAACAAGCACCCAACTGGGCCAAAAAACAACCTTAGCTAAAGCCCAACCAATCAATAAAACTAACTAAAGTTAGAGGGCGATCAGCTATAAACAACTTGGCCTCTAACCAAAGGGAAAAAATAAAAAAGTATGCCTCTGGATTGACAACACATCATCATTGAAGGCCAACATTGTTGTTGCGCAAAGCTCCAGCTTGTAGCCCCTTCCACCTTCATTCCACATCTTCCTAAAGGACTTTCGGGCCTTCCCTTTGTAGCAAGCTTCCACCCCCTCCAACAACCAAGCTAGACCCCTCTCTCCAAATCAAATCCAAAAGGAAAATTCCCAACTCCTCCCCACAATCTCCCCAACAGCCTTACCTTTGACCATCTCCATTGAAATCTCCAAGGATTTCGATTCCAGATTGAACCAGCATTTTCCTCCATGGGATTCCATCACATAGCAAACCCCAAAACCCTAGATTCTAGCATTTTTCTCAACCACCCTTCAAAGAAAGCATTCTTTTCTTCTGTAATTACGCTTCTCCTCTATTTTGCCTCTATAATTCTCCTTTCCTTTAGCAAATTCTGAATAGTTATGTTTTTCCTTTGTTGACTCCAAAAATCTTTTAGAACAAGGTCTTGATCAAAAGACAGTTATTCATTGCATAACCTTCATAATAATTAAGAGATAAAAGTCAGAAAATGAAAATTGGAAACCTTATGTGACAACCAATTAGAAAGAATTTATGTGCCCTACAAAAGCACAACCACAACCCACAACCATGCCTCCCTCCATCCCTCCCTCCCTTCTAAATTCAACTCTTTCATTGCTTCGTCAAATAATCTTTAGCACCACCATCACTATCACTCATAGGATCCTCTAAGGAATCATAATCATATCAATTGCAGTGGTATTATTTCGTATCTATCATTAATACACTAACAATTACATATGAGATCAACCATTAGAGTGGCCAATAATTCTCTTTATTTCTTCTCAATCGCCTTTTTGACCCACCATTTGAAGGGTTAATTGGAAGTCAACTAAGCCCCTTTTTGTAAAAAATCCAACCAAAACCTAGGTCTAAGACAGAACTTATAAAATTTATACCAAAAGCCCACAATAACATAGATCTCATTAAAATTCGTAGAATATGGAGACTTAATTCTCTTATAAAATATATGCCAAAAGCCCACTATGGCCCCACACCCATTAAAGCCACTTGAATATTCAAGGTTTAAGCCTCAACAACCTAATTTGTAGACTCTTGCCTTGAGTCTCATAAGCCTCAATAGCCTTTTGAACAGTGACCGATGGTTGCCAAGAATAATCCCCCCCCCCTACAATATACGTACATACATATATATATATATATATATATATATATATATATACATATAAATAAAAATAAACCAATAAAGAAATAAAAAAAACCACATAAAGAATAAAATTAAAAATATATCTTCCTCCAAAACCACAAAGGGAAAAAGTTATAGAAAGGAAAAGGAAAAATAAAAAGAGGGTGACCATTGGTAAATCAATGTTTTCTTTGTAAACTTGAGCAATTGTTTTACCATATTCTCCTTCATGGTACCAAAGCAAGGGTTCTATGGTAGTTGTCGTTCTCTTTATTCAGTATAGCTTGGGTGCTTTGCCCATGGTATTCATATATATTTTTTTTTTTGATAAGTGCGCTCACATATATTAAACGAGGCAAAAAGCCACAAAGCATACAGGACGTATACATAGTAGCCAAAACAAAAACCAACACTCACCACCCCTTAGGGAACGGCGAGCCATTCCAAAAAACCTAAAAGCGAAGAGGACTCCTCTCCCATATACACCCTAGCCCAACTCCACAAGTTACAAACAAAAGAATTCTTTAGCTTCTGAATAGCTAGAGAGCCCCCCCTGAAAGCTAATCTATTTCTCTCCTTCCAAACCGTCCAAAAAATACACAACGGAATGGAAGTCCAAATCCTTTTCCTCTTTCTCCCCACAAAAGGGCCCCTCCAACTGACTAACATCTCTTTGACTTTCTCTGGGAACACCCAATTAGCCCCAAACAAGGCCAAGACAATCTCCCAGAGAGCCCATACAACTGTACAGTGTAAAAGAATATGATTTACATTTTCCTTTTCACAACCACACAAAAAACACCTGTTAGGAAGCTGCCATCCTCGTCTTTGAAGCTTGTCCAAAGTTAGAACTTTCTCCCAAGAAGCCTCCCAAGCAAAAAAAGCAACTTTGGTTGGGACCTTGTCCACCCAAATGCTCTTTTTCGGGAAGGTAATGACATTAGACCCTGAAAGCAGCTTGTAAGCATCTCTAATCCGAAAACGACCGTGTCCCTCTCCTTTCCAAATCATTGCGTCCTCTTCAAGAGACGTCCTCAAATCCCTCAACAAATGCAGCAACTCTCCTAAAGCGTCCAGCTCCCAATCATTAAAGTTTCTAGAGAGTCTTATATTCCAACCTCCTTGACCGAGGCTAGAATCCCACATCTCATTTACCGAGGCGTTCCTTTGGACTGCCAATGCAAACAACTGGGGAAAAGCTTGGGACAGCACCTCATTACCGCACCAATGGTTAGTCCAGAACCTCACCTTAGTCCCCTTTCCCACTTTGAACTCAATATTATCCCAACACCAAGACGACTCCTTCAAGATATCCCTCCAAACCCCCACCCCAAACGTTCCGCGGGCCTCCTTTGTTCTCCAACCAAAGCCCAATCGGCCATACTTCACCCCAACCACCTTTCTCCAGAAAAAATCTTCCTCAATGGCGAACCGCCAAATCCATTTCCCCAACAGAGCCTTATTCAAAAGATCAATTTTCCGAATACCTAGGCCCCCACTCTCCTTTTGGGTACACACCACCGCCCAATTGATTAGATGAATCTTTCTTTCCGTACTTCCCCCTCCCCATAGAAAGTCCCTTTGAAGTTTTTCAAGTCTTTTTACAACTAGCTTAGGCATGCGAAAAAGAGACAATTGGTAAATCAGCATGCTGGCCAAAGTGCTTTTGATGAGGGTAATCCTCCCACCCTTTGACAAATGTTGTCTTTTCCACAGTGCAAGCCTTCTTCTCATTCTTGCTTCAACCCCATCCCACATAGCCATGGCCTTGTGCTTGGCTCCCAAAAACCAATAAAATAATAAATAAATAAACCAATAAAAAAGAAAGAACCACATAAAGAATAAAATTAAAAATATATCTTCCACCAAAACCACAAAGGGAAAAAGTTAAAAAAGGAAAACGAAAAAATAAAAAGAGGGTGACCATTTGGTAAATCAATGTTTTCTCTGTAAACCTTTTTTTTTTTTTTTGATAGGCAATGTTTTCTCTATAAACTTGAGGAATCCCTTTACCATATTCTCCTTCATGGTACCAAAGAAAGGGTTCTATGGTAGTTGTCGTTCTCCTTATTCAGTATAGCTTGGGTGCTCTACCCATGGTAAAAGATACTCTGTCAAGTTGGCATGGCTCCTTCATACAAAAGAAACAAATAAGGGTGTGGGTGGTCACTTCTCTCTGCATGTTTTGGTCTATTTAATAGGAATGAAATTGAAGTGTCTGAAAATGGGGAAAAATTCTTGTTGAGAGAGATGGTGGTCTTTATGGCTTCTCTTTCAAGGTCTTGCCTCTAGGTGTTTAATGTATACATCCTGTGTACTTCAGTGTACCTTTTCTTCTGCAATCTATATATGCATATCTTTCTTTGCCTATCAAAAATAAATAAATAAAAAAGAAAGAAAACCAACACCTCCACATAAAAAAATAAAAGAGAGTGCAACAAATTATGTTGAGGTTGGCACATGGGAGTATGTGTAAGGAATTACCCGAATGAGTAATGAGATGCAAGGTAGACTACAATAAAAGCATGCATGACATAAGCATCACTAAGCCCAAAAGAAGTCCTTGATCTTTTGAATGAGGGATGCCTGAGCAGAACTGGAAAAAAAAAAAAAAAAAAAAAAAATGAATAGGACCATGTATTTAGGAAGTCACATTTGCTAAACCACACTAGATGGCCTTTTTATTATCTTATTAAACTAATTGGTTCTGGCACTTCAACCAATAAATTTCTGTTCAATTTCCATAAAACCCCAATTGACAAGGAAAGCTAGCCCTTAATTTTATTGATCTTTAAAATGCTTGACTAATCTATTACTTAATCTTAATGATAAAAAGCATAACCTCTCTTATTGTTTTTTTTCCTTCCCTCCCCCTTTCTTTTTTTTCTCTGGCAAAAGCAAAATATTATGCATATATTGCTATAAGTGTCTTTAAAAAAAGGGGTGCAATCCGCGTCCATAAGAAGTATACAAACAGCACACCAACCAAAATAATAATAATAATAATAAAGGGAAAACCAAAATGTTGACAAGCTAAACAATCCTCATATCATCTACAAGATCCAATAAGAGCACAAGCCCATGACACACCAAACAAAGAGAATATATGGACCATAAGAAGAAGTCTATTTGAATGGAAAGATAATGTGTTCAGCTGAACATAGATATTTCTTGCAAATGCAACACCCAATTGAACAAACTCCCAACTCCTCCCCATTGGCTGGTCAATAGTCAATCATACAGAGTCAAACAACTTCAACCTTCTTATTATTAAATATCCTATGGAATCAAAAACAAATTTCAGGTATACAAAGTAAAATGACAAATGAAAAAAAAAAAAAAAGTTATTTAGAAAGCACATAAAATCCCCTCTATCCACTTCATAGAGAAAAAAGCACCATTTTTTATAGAGATAAATGCACTTCCACATCATCATAACTGAAACAGGCAATGGTTTCTTTTCTTAGTCTTCCAAGAAATAGATCAATGATTGGGATACTTATACTAGGATTAAGGAACATGACCACAATACAGGGCATTAGGAGCCTGAACCTTGTTCACCCACTACCATCCTAAAAGGAACTTTGTAAGGTTTCTATAATCATGATTAGGATAATGGAATCAAACCTTTTAAACTTGGGCATAAACATTGTAACAACCCTCTCCCTTGTATTTAGATATTGTTTGCTTTGGGCTCATAAGTGCCCATAACTTTTAAAACACATCTATACATGTAGTGCCAGCAATTTCTTTCCCCAATCAACATGGGATACCACAATCACACATCATGCAAGAATGACATCCTTATCAAGTCCTATAGGATTGTGGACTAGACAAACAAGCACTCCTTGTGGAGTCAAACGGAATCCAATAGCAAGGTCGAGGATCAGCTTTGATACTATGAATAGCAATTTACTCCCTCCTATGTAGATATTGTTCGCTTTGAGCTTAGAGACCCCCATGGCTTTAAAACATATCTTACACAATCAAGAAGACTTTATGACATTCCCTCTCTAATAGATGTAGGATATCACAAACATAATTGTGATCAACCATTAGTTTAAATAAGCAACAAATAGCTTATAAGAAAACTAACATAAAGGAGAATCATCTCCACTAGTGAATAAGAGAATCACACCCTAGGAAACAGAATGAGGCATTGTACTTTTGAAGACCAAGTAGGAGAAAACAACACCATTATTGCTCTCCCAGTCTTGAACTGGTTCCTTGTAAGCCCTATTAAAAAAGGGGGCTACTTCAAGATCACTAGCCATGCCCAAACCTAGTCATAAAGATCCAAGCAACCCACTTAGTGTGCCTTCCTTAGATCACCCTCTTTTTGCCCTCTCCTTCCCTACTCCAACATTACATAGCATGTAGTTGAATTATTATTCTAAAGGTTAAACATACCAGTGAAGCCAAAACCAACAGTAGCAAACAGAAGAATAATGTGCATTGACTAGCTTTATTCAGTAAAAGGCATTATTTCATCAAATCATATTGTACATTCATCCAAGCAGTTTGCCTTTCACTATAGACATTTGTACCTGTGAGCTAATAATTCTGCAATGTAGAAATTAATGTCCACCCAACTTAATATTTGTTTGTGACAAAGCTACATATGAAGTAGAACAAGCTGGCAGTTCAAGCTAAAGAGAAAACCAGAAAGCTGAAACTAATAAGCTATGGAATTACCAGTCATTATCAAGCAGGATCTAAGTGATAAAAAATACCTTTCTTCCTGAGGCATCCCAGAATGAATGCAGATAGAAGGGAAATTGCACTCCATCAGCAACTTGTTCAGCTCTGCTGCTCTGCTCACACTTTTAACAAAAATGACAACTTGGTTGAAGTCCAAGGCATCAAGGAGGTCATTCAGCTTCCGGTTCTTCTCCAGCTCACTCAATTTAATATAGTGCTGCCAGGAAAAAGAGAGTAATGCTATAAATGAAGTTTTAATTATTAAAATGTAGATGTGAAACTCAACTTTAACATAATAAAGATACCTGGACAAGACCATGGAGTGTCAATTTGGCCTCATCATCCACATAAATTTCCATTGGCTGAAAGGAACAGATGCATGACCAGCCTCAAATAAGTACATAAGCACAAGATTTAGTACGTGATTTACAGATTAGACTCATAGCATGCAAAAGACACTAGACACAAATGTGCAAATACAATTGGTTGACAGAGATGTGTTAGGTGAGTGGGCTTGAAATAAGAGCTGGAAAGAGAGAGACAGAGACAGCCAGACAGAGATCGATCTGGACTCCACCAACTTCAACCAATGTGTATCCTTCTTATATATCACCCATTTCCATTTTAAATAGAGGGCAGAGGGGCAATGATCAAATTTCAGTTTAAATTTTCCAGGTCAGTGGCAAAAAGAGATGCCTTGAAACGCCTGTGAGCTAAAAACTACATATTCGGCTGCTGCACGACCCACAGTTGTCAAATGCATGAATCATATTGTATATCTTTTTCATCTACAATATATATCAATTTTTTTTTACACAATGGGAATTTTGTATGCACTTGTAAATGTTGAAGACAAGTTTTCTTATCACATCAACTTCACGAAATATGATATTTAAATACATTAGTCCATAAATTTCCCACTAATAAGAAGAAGAGGAAGAACAATAACAACAATACACTTCTGAACTTTTTTAACTACCATTTTAAGGACAGGCAGAGAGTGAGGGAAGGGAAACTACCATATTGTATATCTTTTTCATCTACAATATATGTCAATTTTTTTTACACAATGGGAAATTTGCATGCACATGTAAATGTTGACGACAGATTTTCTTAACACATCAACTTCACAAAATATGATATTTTAATACATTAGTCCATAAATTTCCCAATAATAAAAAGAAGAGGAAGAAAATAATAACAAATACAATTCTGAACTTTAACTACCATTAGGCAGAGAAAGACAGAAGGGAAACTTCAAGTATGGCAATATACTTGTACACAATAGACATATGTAACCACACGCTATTGCAAAGTTCTTTTGACAGACAAATATTAATTAAACGAAAAGAAAAATAAAGGAGGCATACTTAACCTAACAATTCAGCCAGTAAGCATACTCATCTCACAGATTAAACAAAAACAGAGAAAGGAATTATTCAAAGCTAGAGAAAAGTAACATCTATACAACCAGAAGAACCCAATCTGTCTAGAAATTCCAGCAAGGAACCGCCACTTTCTGTAGCATCCTTCATAGTCCACACATACAATGGAAGACAATCTCTTCAAGCTTCAGATTTTAGTGTTGAAACCTCCATACTAAAATTCATCTTACTTCTACTAATACTCTCTCTTCAAAAATCTTCCCAATACTAAATCCCAAACTGACTTGCATATGTGAGTGGCTCCCAAAGGAGTCACAAAGATAGTGGATAAATTTCCCACTTTGCACCACATGTTGGCTTCTGGGGCAGCATTCTCCGCCAAACCCATCAGAATGAGCTGTCCCAGTTTTCCCTATAACCAAAATGCTTCAAAAATTTAACAATATACAATCGGTGTACTTCAATTGGTCCATCTCCTTCCCACATAATGAATACTGCAGTCCACATACAACTAATTCAGAACCAAGACACTCTCCCTCATAACCCAATCCACCAGAAAAGCATGCATAAAACCTTCCTCCACTCAATAAAAATAAACAAGGAGAAACAATATTCCCTCATTTCAAACCACCCCTATAACTCTCTAAGAAGCCACTCAAAGTGTACTCACAAGAAACAAGAGCATTAAATGCATGTCCTAATTCTGAGCCACTTTGAACCAAAGCCCAAACAGCTTAGAATATCAATTAGAAATCCCAGTGCATGCTTTTTTTTTTATTAAGGAATTTAATAGAAAAGGAGCCCAAGAGAAGGGAAAGCAACCACATACTGGAGGTATACAATGAGAACCTATCAAGCTGAAAACAACACTGCAAGAAGCTTAGTGAGGATCAAATCATATAGGAAACCCAACAAAGACATAGGACCCACATCCAAAGACATCTTAGTCCACAACAACAAACAATGGATAATCGATTCATTTAAAGCTTGAACAGACTGCTCCAAATCCTCAAAAAAATTTCCATCCACTCCCCCTACTATATTGCTTAAAACAAGCAAAAGGGAGAACTGTTCCACAAATTTTTCTGGGATTTCTCCCAACAAAGCTGCCTTATAACCCTAATAAAACCACTTTGACAGACAGAGGAAGAACCCAAGAAAGTCCAAACAAATAAAGTAGAAATGCCACAGAGCTATAGCTATGCTACAATGGATCAGAATGTGGTTTGTCGACTCCCCTCTATCTCACTCTTACACCAGCAGCACCA
Organism: Vitis vinifera; assembly: GCF_030704535.1. Classification (NCBI taxonomy): domain Eukaryota; kingdom Viridiplantae; phylum Streptophyta; class Magnoliopsida; order Vitales; family Vitaceae; genus Vitis; species Vitis vinifera. The sequence goes on from NC_081813.1 coordinate 6,560,762, forward strand.
GTTCACTAAAGGCCACTCCCACTCTTCGATTGTTCCCAGTCAAAATCTTACCCCAAGCTACTTTCCAGGAATAGAATCCCACTATCAAAGGAGCTGCAAATCACCATGGCTGGAAATTATCCCCTAACTAAATCAAAGGAAATTCTCAGTGGTTATGATTATTCACCCTTTTAAGTTTTCAATGCCTAACTTGCAAACCAACCAAACAAACTCATCTGTCTTGAATCAACACATTTATTTGCCACTACACCTATCATCCCCAAGTTAGTCAAAACATCCAAAGAAGACATGTTCCATTACAATGAATATTCCCTATATCCATTACACTTGAGATTAGTCTGCAGCCTTTGTCCCTGACAGGTCACATGTGAGTTACCATATCAGATCATTCTCTCTCTTTCCTGCTTCTTTTCAGAAAGAGAACAACAGAACAAAAATTATTACAAGTTCCAAAGAACATTTTCTTGAAAAAAAAGGAAAAAGAAAACAAAATGGCATTTCTAAAGTTCTATTGGGCCTAAAGCATCTTCAAAGGTTAGCATGTGATCATTCCACGTAAAAGTTCAAATTGACTTTTCTTAATCATCATACATGCCTCCCATATCAGTTCTTGTATATATCACACCATACATTGTACATTTAGTATATGCTACACTAATGATACAATACATTTTGGTTATATATGTCATTTTTCATGAAAATTACACTCATAAGCTTTTGACAATTATGGTAGACCTATTAAGTTTGAAAGTCAAAGTGAAAGTAATGTGTATGATAATACTTAGTCCATTGGAGGGCTGATTTTTCAAAAGTTTGATGCAATGAGAAATATGCATTTACATAGGGACTTCCTTAAGACAGATGCTACACATTATAGCCCCCATTATTGTTATAATTACTATCTTAAACATTAGTTTTTTATAGGCTTATTATAATTTTATCAACTTTATAGGATTATTACTATTTTATCGTTGTTTTTTATAGATGTATATTACATGCATCCAATATAGCACTTTGATACAGAGCCCAACCCGCTACAAACACCCTAGACCACACCTACAACAAATGCTCAACACAAAAAAGTTCAGTAACCACCAGGATAGAACTTCTAGAAGTAACACTAAACCCATGCTATAACTCTCGAGAGACTGGTAACTAAATCGGCAAAGAACCACTAAAATTGCAGGAGTTTATATGCCTCCAGTCAAGATATGGCCTTATGGAAAAGAGATGACTTCGAAATTCAAGTTGTAATTGGTAACTGAACATTACATCCTGCATAAACTTCTTGCAAACAGGCCGAATCTCTTTGCTGAGTGTAGCTGAAAACATCATAACTTGCTTATCATGAGGTGTCATCTTGAAGATCTCCTGCACATCTCTCCTCATGTCTGTCAAAGATAGAAATGATGCAGAATGAGAAGATTGGAAACAAGCAATATAACATAAATAAGAGATTCAAAAATTTTCCAAATCGCAGAAAACAGACTGAACACAAAATGCATACATACCAAGTGATTCAAGCATCTTGTCACATTCATCAAGGATAAAATGCCTCACGTGTTTTAACCCAAGGTCTTTATCCCTTGCAAGAGCCAATATTCTCCCAGGTGTTCCAACAACAATATGGGGACATTCATTTTTCAGCAAATCCTTGTGAGTCTTGATACTGACACCACCATAGAAGACAGCCACCTTAATATCAGGCAAATAGGTGCTGAATCTCTCGAATTCATGACAGATCTGTAAAAGCAAATAACAGAGACTTTATGGAGCTGTTATTTATTCACAAAACTGTGATATAAAACCCCTACAACATTGGCAATAGCATCACAAACATCCATAATGAGTATTTAAATCTTTAAGACATACCTGGTAAGCTAATTCTCTAGTATGACAAAGAACTAGTGCAGCAACTTGTCCTGCAACAGGCTCAATTTGCTGCAGAGTTGAGAGAACAAAGACAGCTGTTTTTCCCATCCCAGATTTCGCTTGACAGATGACATCCATTCCTAAGATAGCTTGAGGGATGCACTCATGTTGCACTGATGAAGAAGCAAACAAAATCGGAGCAGACGAATCCTGAGTAAGTATAAATGACCTTCCAGATCCTTTTAATGGAAAGGTTTACCAAACCAGTTTTGTGGCCGAAATCATGAATATGTTAGTAATTATTACCTGAAAATATACAAAATAAAACAAGTTAAAGGTAGGTAAATTATGCACCAAAGGAATAAAAAAGAAAAAAAAAATGAAATATCAGTTAAAGGAACATCCAGAAGGTGCTAAATTCTAAGGTGCAACAACATACCCCAACCACTACCAAAGACAAGTGCATGAGCAAAGCAAAGCAAAACTAAGCCATGAATGAACAAACTAAAAACTTTAAATTTGAAAGGAAAGAGGTTCCAAATATTTTTATGGATCAGATTGGAGAAATAAGTCTACAAATCTCGGAGTTATCAACTTCATTCCTGCATGCATTTAGTCTCAATTATAGATAACAACATAACAGGCTATGAAAACATGTAAAATGGAAGTTAAGATACTCGCACACAATGATATTTCTACTCCTGAAATTGCCAACATGCTTTTTAAGGAAAAATATGGGAACAAAAAAATGAGGAACTTGATCAAAAATGAAGATGGAAACCAAAGCAAAATGGCCAACCCAAAACAAACAAGAACAACACAAAAACGGAAAAATAAAAAAGAAATGCATGAAACTTTAAGTCAGTGTGCAGTGGTAGAAGTAGGCAAAACAACAAGATACCAACAGCCTAGGAAAGGATTCCAAAGTTTAGCATCCAACAAAAGAAGAAAAAAGTCCCTACCCAAAGTGGTAACGGGTGCAGATAGGGGATGTTCCAAGTTTGATAAATCCATAACAAGGAAAAAAATAAACAAATTTACCAATCAAAAGAAAATTAGCAATTTTCAGAATAATTGTGAAAATCCTAGAAAAGAGTTACAATATCTTTGCCTTGCAAGAATGTAATATACAACAGAAGATTATCAAACCAGCAGCATGAGAAGACAATGACATGAACCAAGTGGAACAACTATAAAAGCCTTAAAAGATTCTGTAACATCATAAAAGCCTTAAAAGATTCTGCAACATCTAGTCAAAAAGCTGTATTAATAAAACTTATTCAGAAACAACTTATTGAGATCAAATGATGCATTGATGATATCAATTAAAACTTTGCCTTCTGAAGGATGCTCAAATCCTGAATCTACAATTGATCGTAGAAGCTCTGGCTTTAACAAGAAGTCTCTGAATCCTGAACTGTGAATTCCAACATAGCCCCTACATCAAAAAGAACCAAGAATTAAAGTTAAATTTAATCCGTCACTAAGAGGAACCCCATTATGATTATTCTAGAAATACAGGACAAGGAGACTTAAGTAAATGGGACTTCCAACAAATGTAACACCTAAATATTGGGCCCTCCAACAAAAAGACAGAAAAATCAACATATGCACATTTAGTCCATGCTACAAGCATAAAAGGGCCATGAGCATTAAACCTACTAAGGAGGATAAGTTGATAGTGAAAGGAAGGTTGTTTGGGTAACAAGTTATGATGTGTGGTCTGTGGAACCCACTTACATCTAAGTCGCTGTCTAGTATCTATTTTTAACAATCATATCAACAAGAGAGTTAATTGAGCTGTCTAGTTACTATTTTTAACAATCATTTCAACAAGAGAGAGTTAATTAAGAAATCCCACTCATAAAAATAAATAAGTGGATGACGACCAATTTACCTATTCCACCAATAGTTGAGATAGATGCTAATAAAAGGAAGACACAGGGCATTTAACTCTCACCATTCTGGAAAAGCTCTACATGCACTTGTAAAAACTATTGAGCTTTACCACATGCCACCAAAAACATCAGATCTCATAATTCCAAAAAACATGATGAATTCCCAACTAGAAAGCAGGAAACTACTGCTAAATTTAACCCTATTAAATTAAAAAACAAATTGTTGATAAAACTCCAATGGCACCTTTGTGTCATTTATATCATACTTACCTAGAATAAGAGTAAGTTTAGGAAGTGTTTCTAGCCTCTCTAAGACTTGAAAAATAAAAATTTTTGAATGTTAGAAATGTCAAAAACACTTCCTGGAATAATTTCCAAGCACACTCTAAATATTCTATTTATACTGTTCAGCCAATTCCAATATTAAATATCAGGACACTTAATTTGAATAAGGAGAAAATGTAAAGCGGAGAAGATAATAAGCAACACACACACATACATACATATATACATAGTAAACAAGTTTTTATACTCTGCTGGGTAGCTGAAAAAAAAAAATCAAAAATGAGTAGAGGGAAAAAAAATTAGCTTTGCAAAGAAAAAGTTTTGCTAGAACTAAAGATTAGCAAGCAAAAAACACACCTACCAAGATAAAAGAAAAAATAAAAGCAGAAGCTCAAGAGTGGGACTCTAAAATTTTCCAACACTTAAGACCCAATGAACCAGCCGCTAAACATGCCGTTCCTTTTTCTTTTTCTTTTTTTTCTTTTTTTTTTTTTTTTTTTGCTTTGATTTTCCTTCACTTTCCCAGCAACCAAACAGAGCTGAAGTTTCGCGAGAAAAAACAGAAGTGAGAAAGCCGGAGAAAGAAACTCACTTCTTGGCGGATTCGCCTGCGGCTTTGGAAGCAACGGAGTCGGGGGCTTTTTCATCTTCTTCTTCGTAGTCGAGAAGCTCTTCCTCGTATGCATCATTGTCCCTTGCTTCTCCCATTTCCTCCTACACAGAATAACAAGATCCACTTCTAGGGTTAGAATTAGGGTTTTGAATTTTGAACCAGAAAATCTCCAACTTCTTTCGAGTTTACCTCTTGAGCTCGAAAACCAAACTAGGGTTAGGGTTTGAGATTTGAGGGGTCTGCGAAAACAAAATTAAAAAGAAAAAAAATCGGAGATAAGGAGGGAGAAAGAGAACGAGTAGGGTTCGAGGTGAGTGAGAGAAGATATAGAAAATGACCTTGTACAAATGTACGGAAATACCCTAAAACTTAATCTGATATTTAAGAAATATGGTGTTTTTTATGGGCATTTCAGTCTTTTGGAAACTTGGAGTTTTTTCTCTTTTATATCCTTATCCCCCGATAAGAATGAAAATATATATATATATATATATTTGGTAGGACACAGCAAATTTTCATCCAATTAAATTTTGTGAATTTTTCATGCTTCAAATGAACTGTGATATATGAACCCAATATGCAAAACTAAAGCCCTTTTGTGAGGGTGTTTTCTAAAATTTGTTTTTAAAAACTGTTTTCTATTGTTTAACTTAAAAGTAGTTTTTAAAAACAAGATTTAAAAAATATAATCAAACAAACTCATATTTTTCTTTTGTCTTTAAAAGCTGATAAAATCAACTCTTAGAATTTGTTCGATTATATGATTTAAAAATAGTTTTTATTTTTAAAAATAGAAAATTATTTTTAAAATTTTTTAATATTATTTTATTGTTGTTCTTTATAAACAATTTTTTAAAAACAAGTAGAAATTATTTTCACCGGTTTTTCAAAACAAAAGAAAAATATAGATCTGTTAGACCATATTTTCTAAAATTTGTTTTTAAAAAATGTTTTTAAGTTAAAAAAATAAAAAACAATTTTTAAAAAATAAGTCTTAGAAAATATGATCAAACAGGCTTTTACTAGTTCTCTATAAATTATTTTTTATTTCACTTTATTTTTAAAAATTGTTTTTAAAAAACAATTATCAAACAGTGTTATAAATTTGTAAAAATAATTTTTCAGTTTTCATAAATAAAAAATCATTTTTAAATCACATGATCAACACATACTCAAATTTTCTTACATAAAATAGCATAATTAACTATTTCACTAGGTGATAGATATAATGTCTATTTCCATTCTTAACTTTAATGAGATATGGCATAAAAATATCTTCTTCTTCTTCTTCTTTTTGTCGTTTTTTTCAAAATGAAGAAGAAAAATGGATTTTGAATTTGACTTATTGCTTGCTTTGCTTACTTTTGTCAAGAAGCAAAAAAGGAACTTCTCTTGGATGCTAAACAGGGTAATGAAATAATAAACTATAATTTATTAGGCTCATCCTAATGTTAATTATTTTATCACACAAATTCCTACGAAAAGATCAAAGAATCGAAGGCTTGTGATGTTATGCACCCTCTTACACATCTTCGAAAAGATCGAAGGCTTCCGCATGAAAATGGGTTATCACTTTCATGTCAAGTGCTTCCTTGTCCTCTCAAGGGTTACTATGATTAGAGTTCTTAGGTTTGTATACATGTTTCTCACATTCAACTGTAATGTTTCAGGTTTGAGAATATATGGTGTGCATGCGTTCAACTATCTTTCAAAATTATAAAAGAAAAAAAAAAAACACCAAACGCACAAATATATATGTTGGGATTGAAGTTATGTCCGTCTTAAAAAAGATGAGTCGTTTGTTTTTATATCTGAGTCTTGATAGATATGTCAATGATGAGATCATGTGAATATTGTTAAGATCATCATATGTTTCTTTAGATCTATTAATTGTATAATCAAAGTTCCAATTTCTTTCTAAATAGTATGTTTGGTTGAAATGTTAGACATACGTACTACTAAGAGTACATTTGATAGTAATTCTATGAAGTGTTCTTAATTTTTATAACACCTGAAAATTTTTATCTTTCAAATATTAGAAAAATTACTACTAAATGCACTTTAAATATCT